>NC_057733.1:43168489-43280544 GCF_004010195.1 Chiloscyllium plagiosum | reverse complement strand
AAGGGAAAGACAACGGAACGAGGACATGCCACAACCCAAAGGACTAGCCACACTACCATACATCAAGAACATCTCTGAACTGACAGCCAGACTACTGCGACTACTAGGACTTATAACAGCACACAAACCAACAGCCACACTCAGACAACAACTCACCAGAACGAAGGACCCGATACCCAGCATGAGCAAAACTAATGTAGTGTACAAAATCCCATGCAAAGACTGCATAAAACACTATATAGGACAAACAGGAAGACAGCTAACGATCCGCATCCATGAACACCAACTAGCCACGAAACGACATGACCTGCTATCCCTAGTAGCCACACACGCAGACGACAAGCAACATGAATTCGACTGGGACAACACTACCATTATGGGGCAAGCCAAACAAAGAACAGCCAGGGAATTCCTAGAAGCATGGCATCATCCACAAACTCCATTCACAAACACATCGACCTGGACCCAATATACCAGCCACTACAGCGGACAGCTGAAACTGACAACCGGAAGCAGCAGGGTCAGGCCACTATAAATGCCGGAGGAAACACCGCAGAAGCGCTTCACAGGAGGCTCCCAAGCACTGAGGATGTCACCTAGACAGGGGACGAAACGTTTGCAACAAAAACTTCCAGCTCGGCGAACAGAACCACAGCAAGGTGTATAGAATTAGGCCATATATCAGCTACGATCTCATTGAATGGTGGAATAGTCTCGATGGGCTGAATGGCCTACTACTGTTCCTATGTACCTCGCCCCCCCAGCCCTTCTATCAATATGTAGTAGTGAACAAACTACACCAAATTAAGATCACACCTTGACACTGACAACCCCCATAACATAGTTGTTTTACTGCTCTTATTTTCTCTCATGTCTCATAAATCCATCTGGTTAATTGATCTAAAGTAACAGAATGATCAAATTGATTGTGGACAGTCCTTCTTATGAGCATAACTTGTAACACAAATCTCTCTCTTGCTTAGAGGACAGTTGTAAGAAGTGAAAACTGGCACAATTTAAATGTACAGCTGCTCTGCTATCTATTGTACCTTATTTCCATACATTTGTAGTTCCAGTCCCCAATCCATTCCCCCTTTCTCTCTCTAGTGTTAAGATTAGATTAGATTCCCTAGAGCGTGGAAACAGTTGTTCTTCCTTACCAACTATGAAGGAGAGATTAATATCAACACCATTGAGAAGGCAGTGGGATCAGAAGGAATAAATTGCTTGTTAACTTCTTTCATCCACTCCATAATATGAAAATATTTGTCAGTTTGATCACATAAATTTATCATGTTGCAGACTGAAATGATTTTTTCAAGTTTTCATCCATTCGAAATTGGAGATCTACATGACTAACTTTGTTTACTTTATACCTTGGGATTAGCTTCCAAATAGTTGTACAGAACATAAACAGAAATTGTAAGATCTCCATTGTTAAATGGGTAGGCTCTGTTCCATCCTTGTGCTCCGAATTTACGCCTCTCAGCAACCACGGCATGAAAATAACAGAGAGCGAAAAGGATGCATTTGAATTCTGATTCTTTGGAACACATCTCCAAGGTATCCTGCGTTAAAAAGAAATAAACAGTTAAGGACTCTTAACTATTAATAAAATAATTCGTAAGATTAATATTGTATCAACATTAATTGCTAATATCAAGGTATTTGCATTATTGTTGTTAAAGGTTGCAAATATAAATGATTAATGTGCCAAATATATGACTCATCATATGCCCATTGGTTTAATCAAAAATCCATAAGTTTATAATAGTAGTTTGAACCAATAAGAATTAGCTGTGCATTGTACTCTTGATACCACATGTTATTTTCTACACTGAATTTATAATCAGCGATATAGCAAGACAACAGTGATTTCACAATTAGAATTTACCGCCTGTATGGTGCTTGCTGGCCATGCATCTTTCCAAATCAGGGTAACGTTGTAATGACTTTATATTAATTCAGGAAACAAATGGATGCTCTAATGTACAGACTTTACTAATCTTTTGATAATTAAGATGGGGAGAATTGCCTGTCTTCTCTGCAATTATTCTATGAATAGTAATAACAGTCAATGGACTAGAGTAGAAGGACTAGGTAGGGGTAGGTTAAAGTTGGAGTGTAGGGTTGGGAATATGTGGCTTTCCATGTGAGGCCAGAAGCACCCTTTCTCCTTTCGGTCCAACTTATATTGGGGCAGCCTTCAGATTACAGATCTGCTTTAGCATTGTGTGGAAAATCAGAGCAGACTTCTCCCACAGGTCCAGTGAACATGCCATCACAGCATATCTTTGATGTAATATTTGGATTAATTTAGGAAGTTGCCTCCTATTTTGTATGAGTGTTTTATTTTCTTGCTGAACCACACAGATTAAAATCAACAATGGGGGAAAAGAGTTAAGTTCTGAGTATCTAAGCAACCTATCACTTTTTATATCTCACTTGCCCAAATGTTAAAATTTGTCATTTTCATTATAGTTCAGCAATGTGTAATATAATATATCATAGAACATGTGCTCTGTTTTGGCTTCCAATTCAAAATACTTGTATAAGTTAGGTGAAATGCAGATGATTTGTGGCAATTCTTCCTGCAAATCATACATCATCCTGATTTCACAGAATCACAGAACTGTTACAGTGCAGAAGGAAGTCATTCAGTCCAACATACCTGCATTGACTCTCCGAATAAACAATTCACCTACTATCATTTTCCATCCTTCTCTCTGTAATTTTGAGCTTTTTTTCCAGATAGTATAATTTCCTTTCAAATACTTCAATTGAACCTGGCTCCCCTACAGTGTCAGGCAGTGCATTCCACTGCTACAAGAAACAATTGCTTTTGCTTCTTTTAATTCTTACTTTAAATCTGTGCCCTCTCAACCCCTTCATAAGTGGGAACAGTTTCTTCCTAATGACTGTCCAGAACTTGCATGATTTTGAAGACTTCTATGAAATATCCTCTCAGTCTTCTTTTCACAAAAAAACAATTCTAACTTCACCAGTTTTCTAACTGAAGTCCCTTATCTCTGGTAACATTTACATAGACATTTTCTGCATGACCTCCAATGCCTTCACATTTTTCCTATGTGTGTTACCAGGAACTAGACGCAATACTTGATCAGTGATTTTAATACAACTACCTTGCTTTTACTCTCTGGCTGTATTACTAAAGTCTACGATATCAAATGCTTTACTAACCATTCTTTAAATCTGTCCTTCCACCTAAATTACTTAGTGCATATGAATTCAGTTCCATCTTTTCTGCACCCACTTTAATTCATGCCCTTTATCTTATATTGTCTCTCCATGTTCTTCGTAATGAATCCCTTCACATTTCTGATATTGAACTTAGCTGCATCCTGTCCTCCCATTCCACCAAACTGCCTATGTCCCTTTGAAGTTCACAGCTATCCACTCACAGTTCACAATGTTGCCAAGTATAACTCACAAATAATAAAATTCTGTCCTGTGTATCAAGTTCTACTCAATTAATATTTATCAGGGTAACAAGGATCCCATGTTGATCCTTAGGGAATTTTGCTACGTACCTTCCTCCAGCCTGAAAAGCATCCATTACCTAATACGTTTGTTTCCAGTTCATCAGATAATTATGTATCCATGTTGCTATTGTCTCTTTTATTCTATAAGCTTTAACTTTGTTTACAAGTCTGTTATGTTGCACTATATCAAACACCTTTTGGAAGTCCGGAGAAACCACACTCACCGTATTGCCTACATCAACTCTCTCTGTTACCTACCTATTTAAAACCTTCAGCTAGTTATTCTATCATGGTTTTCCTTAAGAAGTCCATCCTAGATTTGCCAATTAACCCACCTTCATTGCTGTGATTAAGTTTGGCCTGAATCATTGTTTCTAACAGTTTCTCTACCATCAAAGTTGTGGGTTTCCCCCTTTTTTTGAACAATGACGTAATATTTCCAATTGTCTAGTCCTCTAACACTATTACTGAATCTAAGAAAGATTGTAAAATGATGGTAAGTAACTCTGCAATTTGTACTATTACATCATCTGGTAATTTTGGATGAATCTCATTCTGTCTTCATGCTTTATGCTCTTTACATCCAGCCTTTCTAATATCTTTTTATCAACTTTAAGCCCTTTTAAGGTCTAAATGACATCAACATTTTTCAGAGGTCTGAGGAGTGTCTTATTTGTTGTAAAGACATGTGGAGAGTACTGACTTAATAACTCAGCTACCCTTTAATAACTCAGCTATTCTTTCCACATAATACCCCCTTTCAAGTCTCCAATCAGCCCTTTTACTGATTTTCTACTCATTATACACTTACAGAAGACACTGACAATCCATTTTTTTGTTGGATCCTATTCTCATTTCACAATCCCTTTTTGATTCTCTGATTTGTTCCAATTTACCTCTGAATCTTCTAAAGTGAGCCTGGCTGTCAATTGTATTTTCCATGGTAAATGGGGTTAGTGACTAAATGCTAATAACTAAACTGCATCATTAATAATGCCAGATAACGTCACATGTAATGTAACTAAGATGTAAAGAGTGTAAGAAATTAAGAAGAGTTTATCATTTCTACTAATATGGCTTTCGGTCCTTTTCTGTTGAAAACATTCACATCTCAGTTGTGATATAATTTATACTCAACATCCATCATTACTCAACAAGTGTGATGTTGGAAAAGCACAGCCAGTGAGGCAGCATCCGAGGCGCAGGAGAGTCGACGTTTCGAGCATAAGCTCTTCATCAGGGATGAATATCGACTCTTCTGCTCCTTGGATGCTGCCTGACTGACTGTTTTTCCAGCACCATACTTTCTGATCTCCAGTATCTGCAGTCTTCACTTTTTCCCTATCCATCATTAGTGCATCTTTTCTTTTTTGTGATCTGGACTGGATCTGAAATTCTTCTTCTTTGAAGGTAACCTACCATTCAGAAATGTCTTAGCCTGCAAATATTTTAATCCATTTGATTCAGCCCCAGATCTGATGTTCCCCACTGGAATTGGATTTTCCCCAGTTAACCATTTTTATTTTGGATTGTTCTTTGAACTTTTACATTGCATCATAAAGTTTAGGGTGACACCGATCACTGTCACTTAATGTCCTCCTAATGACACTTGATCCACTTGGCTCATCTCATTCCCAAGAACCAAGTCTAGGAGTGCCACTCTTCTTGATGGGTTGGAAATATTCTAGTATAGAAAGGTTTCATGAACACATCCTCACTATTCTTTACACTTCTACTGTCCCAGTTTATATTTGAATAAGAAATATTTCTCATTTTTACCACCCTATAATTTTGCACATTTAATTTCTTGCAAACTTGTTCATCTACATCCTTCTCACTCGTTGGTGGCCTATATGTAACACAGAGGAATGTAATTTCACTTGTTCCACTTGTTGGGTATAAACAAATAGATTTTTCCCTGACCCCTGTTGGAACTTCTTTCCCCAGCAATGTTATGATTTCCCCTATCAGTACTACTAACCCTTTCTCTTTTTTACATTCTTGAACACCTTATATCCAAAAAAATTAACACCCCAGTTTTGCCTTTCAATTAGATTCCCTACAGTATGGAAACAGGCCCTTATGGCCAACAAGTCCACATTAACCCTCTGAAGAGTAACCCACCCAGGCCCAATCCCCTACCCTATATTTACCCCTGGCTAATGCACCTAACACTATGGGCAATTTGCTTGACCTACATATCTTTGGACTATGGGAGGAAACAGGAGCACCTGGAGGAAACCCAGCAGACACAGGGAGAATGTGCAAACTCCACGCAGACTGTCAACCAAGGCTGGAACGAACCCGGCTCCTTGGTGCTGGGAGGTAGCAGTGCTAACCACTGAGCCACCATGCTGCCTTAAAGCATGGGGATGGCAGGGATCTGAGGAGGTGTGGCACAGCTGGAGCGCTCACTGTTTTCTGAGTCTGTCACCAGTTTTCCTACTTTCATCAGTGAGAGTATCAGAGGCCTGAGGAGCAGCAAACACCCACAAGAAAATAAAGCATCACGAACTTGAAGCTACCCAGATCTCTTGCAGGTATATCACCCATGATAGTGGTAGTGGTGGCATTCGAACTCATGACTCAACAGAGACTGGAGCTTAAATTCAGTGCCTTAGACCACTTGGCCACACTTATTAGATTCCCTACAGTATGGAAACAGGCCCTTCAACCTAACAAGTCCACACCGACTCTCCGAATAGAAACTCAAGCAGACCCATTCCCCTACCTTATATTTACCCCTCATTAATGCACCTTACACTATGGACAATTTAGCATGGCTAATTCACCTGACTTTCACATATTTTGTATTGTGGGAGGAAACCGGAGCACCCAGAGGAAACCCATGCAGACATGGGGAGAATGTGCAAACTCCAGGTGGACAGTTGCCCGAGGTTGGAATCAAACCCAGGTCCCTGGCGCTGAGAGGCAGCCATGTTATCAAACTGAGCCATCGTTTCTTTGAACCAGGTTCCTTTCTCCTTTTTCTGAACTCAACTATTAACTTACTATCCTCTATTAAGTGCTATCTATTTCTTCCAGTATTCCGTGTATCGTAGTATTCCTCTCTTCGTGTTCCTCTCTTAGTTCCCACACCATTGTCAAATTAATTTGAATCCTCCACAAGAGCACTAACAGTTGACTGCACAAGAAATTCAGTTCCATATCTAATTAGGTGTAATCTGTCTGTCTTGCACATGTCCTCATCCACAACAGCGTAGTTGCTTCTTAAAGAACAACTGAAATGGCCTAGGATACCACTCAGTTCTATTCAAAAGGTGGCTCACCAACTCAAGGACTTTCAATCTGTGCAGTAAAGGTTGGACTAAATACCGCTGAATTTAAAAAAAAGTTGAAAGCTCTTGAGTATAGCTTAAAAATAACTTTTAAACACCATTATAAATTTCAGCATGTGAAAGCAGATATTTCAAAAATTCATTGTGTCCAGTACAACTGCATTTTTATTTGCAATCCAAATTTCAAATGGTAATATATCTGAGCTGACAGAAAAAGGCCAAAAAGAAATCTAAGTCCTGTTTCAAAGCACAGTCATATTGGACTCGAAACATTTATTCTGTTTCTCTCTCCATCAAGGCTTTCTGATCAGCTGAGCTTCTCCAGCACTTTCTTTTTTTATTTCAGATATCCAGCATTTCAAGCAGTGCTTTGCCTTCGAAAGAAATCTAACATTAAGAAAAACTGCCCCAATGACTAGGCTATGAGTAAGGTCAAGATTATTTGTATTTTATTTTTACCTGGTTAAATAAGTCCAAAGCTTTGTGAAGGTTGGCATACATTCCTGTTGGGGGTTCATTGGTGATTTTAATGGAATTTTCTAATAATCCTTGAGGAATAATATGTGACTCAGGTGATCCTGCTGGCTCAGCAGTCATAAATACACGATAATCGTTGTGGCTGTTAAAACTATAAAGTTCCACTTTCTTATCCAATGTACCCAGCCATTTAGCAACTAGATGAATGTTCTGCAAAAGATTTAATCCAAATATATGAAGAACTGATCAATAATTCTAGAAATATATCATAGACATTTATCATTCTTGACTAATTTGGCACGATTTGAATAAACATTAGTTGCTTAAAATTTATTTATTAATTTAATGGCAAGTTGAATGTGTGGTTCAAGGATTAGTGAGGGAGCAATGGGATCCAATTTAAGCAGCGCTGATAACAATGCTTGGAAAAAGAAGCACCTATACCTGTATCATTTGAACGGCCTTCACCTGAACTGTGATGATACAACTGTCATGGAGAATTATGTAACTCATTTAAAGCCCTCTCTAAATCCTCAAGAATTTATAAAAATGGAATGGTTCATTTGAAATGAGATTTGGAAATGAAAATCTTGAGCATGCTAATCTGTGTGACAGGGAGGAACAACATGTACAAACATAAGAATGCAACGACAAATAAGGTTAGACTGATGAACAATGGTCCAAAAACAGAACTGAAGACTGTTTTATTGGAATATGTGTAGCATTCCGAACAAGATGGACAAATTGATATGGGCACTAGAAATAAGTATGATACGATAGCCATTATTAAAGCCATGGTTGCAACATGAAGACGACAGGGAACTGAATATTAAAAGATATATGACATCTTGGAAGGGCAGGAAGAAAGGAAAAGGAGGTGAGATAGCTCTGTCAATGAAAAGTGTAATATTGAAAAATTATTTTGACTAGGAATATCAAAATATAGAGATAGTTTGCATGGAAATAAGAAATTGCAAAGAAAGGAAATCAATCATGGGAGTAGTTTAAAGATTACCCTGACAACAGTAGTTACACAGTAGGACAAAGTGTAATGATCCCCATGGAGACTGATAAATTTAAAAAATTGAATTGCAAGAGATTGATAGAATGAATTGTACAAGATTTCACATTTGAACACCTTTGCTGTGACAATCAAACTAAAATCTACATAGACTAACTCTATGGCAATTTAGATTTAAGGCATACTTTGAGTGCGTTCTTAGAAGAGTTACCACTTCACTTATAGATGAGCGTTTCTTTTTACTACTGGTCATTTAACTTTCATTCTGCACAAAAGGTCATCTTGTGTTAGCTATAGGGCATTTTCATATCCTTGGTTGAAATATTATAAATATTTTTTGGAGTCTTTATGTTACACATATAAAAGAGCATTATATTAAACATAGTCTGGATCCTGCAATGTTATCTGTGAATGGCCCAGAGGTTTCACAATTTATTTGGTCAAATTACCTTTGCCAAGAACAACCCTTCTGGCTTTACTGACTGCTATGAACTGTACTTCAAGGAAATATCCCTATAATACACTTTTACCCTTTATTATTTTTTTAAAAAGTTAGACACTAAGGATACATCTTATAGGAGTCTGAATGATGTGGGCTGTGACGGAATTGGACAAGAAGTTTGATAAGGCCCATCCTTACACTGAAATCAACCTGTTCTGTCTTTTATTCTTTCACAAGTAGCGTGGTCAGATTCTCATTAATTGACTGGAGTTAATGCTTGTGTAATGCCTTGTTAATACTGTAACTTGCTGAATTAATATTCAGCCTCCATTACAAAGCTCAACAACCAAGCTAAATGTTGGGAAAACCCAACAAGGAAAACAGCAATGGATACCTGGTGGATATCCATGCTGGACACTGGGCAATAACATATCAGGACATAAATCTGCCAACCCAACATAACCATTATGGGAGCTCTCCAATACACTGTTAAGTTGCAACTCAGGTCACACTGATGACTATTGAGAAGGCTGCAGCAGGAACATTTTGCACATATGACTGTCATCAGCTTATGTGATGTACCAGGCTGCATCTGAGAGCTGCTTGCAGTGTCCATGCATTGCCTTGCCTTGCTGTGTCTTGCCTATTAATCCATTGATCTTTTAGCCTAAGCTGTTGTCAGTTTGAGGGGCTCTTACACATTGACACACTGACAGGCTACTTATCATGTCCCTACAAATGTTCTCAATTTTATTCATTAAGAAAAGAACGAAAATATTTTATGTAATTAGTGGAATAAAGAAAGCAAATAAATAAAATCAAATAACTCTGCCTACATTTTCTACAGTTGTTGAAAAATGTGGTGCTGGAAAAACACAGCAGGTCAGGCAGCATCCGAGGAGCAGGAGAATCGACGTTTCGGGCATAAGCCCTTCTTCAGGCTCATGCCCGAAACGTCAATTCTCCTGCTCCTCGGATGCTGCCTGGCCTGCTGTGTTTTTCCAGCACCACATTTTTCAACTCTGGTACTCCAGCATCTGCAGTCCTCACTTTCTCCTACATTTTCTACAGCATACCATACCACATTCTGTATTAAAATGAGATTCCTCCCACTATAAAATAATTGGAAAACATTTAAACTGACTGACAAAAATGGTAAAAAAGACTTTTTAAAAATTTCAAAGTGTCTAAAAAATTGTCAAGATTTTTTGGCTGACCATCGACATAACCTTTAAAGCAGCTAAAGAAAATGGTAATTTGGTTGATTGAATGTACAGTTTTACATTGTATAACATTGACACTTTAAATGTATTTATTACCTGAAGAATAACCCAGTGTCCATCTGCAGCTGCTTCATCCAAAGCTTGCTCTGCCACTATTTCCTGTCCCTGTCCCAACGATACATTATGAAATTTGCCATTGTCAATGGTAAAGCCCAATTTCTTGCCTATAAACAAATAAAAAAGATATTATAAACCTGTGTTAAGGCTTCTGTGAATAACAGCACAAATATTATCTTGAGTGTATGTTATGAAATTTGCCATTGTTAGGAATAACACTTTCTGATGATGACATTGGAAATATCAAAATTGCTGCATTTCTATTATCCAACTTTGCAAACATAGATGTACTTATATGTAGTATTCATATATATAAAAAAGTACTTTAACAGAAATGAGCTTAGAAAGACTATTAAACAGTGAGAACAATTTACTACAATTACATTTGATGCATGGTATTTATCTGATCGTAAGCAAAAGGGTTAATGGGTGAATAATATTTTTCAAGTCACATTTATCTTGGAACTTATAGCAACAATTAAGCTTATTCTTTGCCGGCTTTTTTGAATGGTCTGCAAGGACATTCCTAATGTTGATATTATACTTTATTACAATGTCCATTTGATTTAGCATCACTGAGAATATTGAGGATTCTGCTTTTGCTTTAAGCCAATTCCGAACTTCCATTTCACCTGAAAATTAATATGTTCAGTAAGCTCTTGCTGGGCTGATCATGGATCTCGTGCTTCAAATCCATCTGCTTTTCTTTGCACCAACCTTCCCCTCTGAGCTCTGCTTTCAGAAAGTCAAGAATGACTTTCTGCACAGCCACACTTGTTCTGACATACATAGGCCACTAACTTAGAAAGGCATTCAGAACAATCTTAACCCCTAAAAGGGTACTACACAAGATAAGAACACATGGTGTAGGGGTTAAGATATTAACATGGGTAAAGGATTAGTTAGCTAAGATAAGTTGTAACTTGTTGAGTGCCACCGTGCTGGGCCACAAGTACTTACAATGTACATCAACAGTTTGGATGAAGGGACTGAATGTAAGGTAGCTAAATATGCTGCTGACGGCAAGATCAATTGGTAATTAAGTTGTCAAGAGGAGTTAATGAGCCAGCAAGGGGAGATATTTAGGTTAAGGAAGTAGGCAAAAATTTGGCACATGGAGTCTCATGTGCACAAAGGTGAGAAACAGAAAGTTTATAGAAAATCTGAATGGAGAGAAGGCTGAACTTGATGGTTGAGTGAACTTGGTGTCTTGTTAACTGAATCACAAATTTGAAGTTGAGACCGTAATATGTTGGCCAATATCTTATCAAATTATGGAGTAGCTTCAAGGACTGAATGGCCTTCTCCTACTCCTAAGTTCAATGTTTCTAGAACTTAACTTTGATGTGGCACCATATGTGAGTACTGGGTGTGGCAATTGGTCCAGTAAGGAGTTCCTTCAAATAAATAAGGTTGGACTGGCATGACAGGGATCGTGATGGCAGGGACTGTAGCATGTGGGAATATTCACTGCAGTTTAGAGGTCTCCTGTGGACAGTGGTAGTATCCCTACTTTTGAGCCCAGAAGTTTGGGCTCAAGTCCTACCTGCTCCAGAAGAGTGCAACACCTTTTCTGAACAGGTTGTTCAGTAAATATCTCTCTGCAATTAGGGAAGAGAGATTAGAGGTGTTCTCATTGAAGCATGTAAGATTCTCAAGGAACTTGATTAGTAAACATTGAGAGATTGCTTTTGCCATTCGAGAAATCTAAAACATGCAGACAGAGTCTTAGGATAAGCAACCAACCATTTGAGATGAGATTAAATTACTTCACTCAAAGAATGTTGAAGCTTTGTAATTCTATATCTGGATAGATTCTGTATCCTCCACTGTTGGATGCATTTAAGGCTGCAATAGACAGATTTTTGGTCTCTGAAGAAATGAAGGAATATGGGGAATGGCTGGAAAAATGGAGTTGAAAGTCAAGATCAGTGATAACTGTAATGAATGGTGAAGCAGGTTCAATGATCGACCCCTGCTGCTAGTTTTTGTTTCCTTCTACTGTCACTGTCAGAAAACATGAAAGTATCATTTTGCAACATGGCTGATTGCACTGTGCAAAGATTTTCTTCTCTATTCCCTATGCTGCATTGCACTATCATACTACTGACTAAGATGTTATGTCACTACAACTCCCACTGCCATTGCAGGCTTTAAGTGGAAAGGTCGCCTCCTCCTCTGTAAACCATGTGAGAATACAAGACCACTGTTTGCTAAGTCCATCAATGAACATCAATTCCAGAATCACTCCACAGCACTTGCAGACACTTAGCAACAACAGAGCTTCTTAAAATTCAACTTTCTCACAAGTTAGTTACATAATATAATGCTTGTGCAGGACCAAGGTTGTAGCCTAATTCATTGTCTTGGAAAGGAAAGTGAATTCATTACCCGAGCCTGTGGAGGTCCAGGATCCTGATGCCACAAAAGCCCCAGTGACAAGCAAAATGACAAACTGCTTGAGGTAGTACCATGGATATGTTGCTCCCCCTTCAGCCTCAGCCCCAATTTCAACCCTCTTCTCCCTGGCAAACTGATGAATGGAAACCTTGCAGAATCAGTCACTGTAACTGGTTTTGCTCACATACTAGTTCATTGTGTGGGGGAATTTATGCCTCTTTTATTGACTTCCACACACGGAACAGATTGAAAATTAGCTGGTGAAATTTAAATGATGTCTGAGAGTTAATATATGTTGGGCTTTGAAATTACAGCAGCAAGTAAATTTTCCCATTTAAATTGGAGCCAGAGATTTGAATTCTTCCACAAATATGTATAAATTAATTGCCTCATTTAAGGCACCTACCCAATGCCTCCACATCCTTAAGTGGATCAACTCCTGGTGAGAGAATGAAGAATACTGGAATGGAAGGACTGCTTTCTTCATATGATTTTGCAAATTCCATACTACGGCCTTCCACATATTTAGCTCCGAGCTTCTCCTCCACAAAGCCACTGTAAAATTCCAAATAATGTTGTCGGATAAGGTTAAACCTTTGATATTGAAAGTTTGAAATTGAAATCCCAGTAGCCATTCTCACTATTAAAGTTCTCGGTATCCATTGCCATGACGGGACTTCCTTAGCTGGTTCCCCTTTTCCTGCCTCCACCCTCAGTTCTAAAGTTTCCTTCCCCTTATGTTGCTACCCGCTGTTGCCTTTAAAGTTCCCTGTGTCTTTTACCACCATCGGGACCACACTCGGCTGGAACTTCTTCCACTGCTACTTGTATTAATCAATCGCTGACACTAGATGGAGTATGGCCAGTCTAAATTCAGGGAGCTGGTTGGTGTTAGTAATATTTTGTTCCATTTTATATTTGTTTTTGCAAGGATAAGGTGGTTGAATAGCAAGGGGAGACGGTTAGAATTTCTCTTTTTGAAGATGACCGTTGTCTAGCACCTAAGTCACTTGCCACTTATCAGCCTGAGCCAGAATACTATCAGTCTTGTTCCATTTTAACACCATTGCTTCACTATGTGAGGAACTGTGAATAGTAAAACACATTGTGGAATCAAAATCGAACACATTCAATTCTTACCTGTATTAGATTAGATTACTTACAGTGTAGAAACAGACCCTTCTGCCCAACAAGTCCACACTGACCTGCCGAAGCGCAACCCACCCATACCCCTACATTTACTTGGAGGATAAATTTTCCTAAGTTACTTACTGGCATATCAACCAACAACAGTACATATATTCAAACTAATGTATATTTTACAATGATACATCATCAGGCTATGATACAGCACCTAACAGCATATGTCATTCTGTCCGGTCTCATACATCGCATCATGCATAGCTTCTCCATTGGCCCTTTATTTTTCCATTCTTGTGGCAATTTCTCCTTCTCTGGAGCTTCTGACTCCACAATTTTTTTCCAACGATTGGCTGAACCTTCTATGTCACTGTCCAGATTCTTAAACTGTTCCATTTCTGCCAAGACCTTTCAAGTAAAATCCATGTGATGAGATTTCCAACAAATATAGTTTTAGAATATAATCTAATGTTTTATTTTAGAATCAGTACATTAAACTGACCCACTAATGGTTTGCTTAATGTTCTTGTATTTGCATTTCAGAGAAAAATAGTCTGGGAAACCTTTTGTTTACCTGCTCAGTACATAAGGTAGCAAAGAGGTTTTCAAGTGAAGGGTGACAATCTCAAAGGCTTGTCACTGTCTCACTTCCTCAATTGTGATCTTACTCCCCACTGGAACTCCCAAGACTTTTTCCTTGTCTTTATACCATACACAAATGCTATCAGAGAGGCATAGTTAGGTTTCTAGACTGTCTTCTTCCCATCTGTACCAGTTACCAGAACTCCTTATGTGGAATTTTATTGAGGCCCAGGGGATCTCAGCAGCTGACTGAAGATCTGACAAAAGACCTGCACTGTCTTTTCCCACTTAAGCATGCATCAAATCAGACATTCGAGAGGTTACCGGCAGCCTTCACCTGAAACAAGACCCCAGACCCCAGATGCAGGCCAAACATATGTTGCTGACCACTTATCAGGCAAATCTCAGAATGTTGCATACAGACATAGTCGACTTCAAATTGCACCACTGAGAAATTATGAATGATAGTGAGCATTATGCAATCATCAGCTTCTGACTGGCCAGCAGCTTTTGCACCAAGCAATATCATGGAGGAGGCTTCAGCTACCTTCAAAAGAGTACTTCTGGAGTTTCAGCATCATGGATGTCCCAGGACTATGGCACGTCACAGATTCATAGAGGATGGAAACAGACCCTTGGGTCAAATCAGTCCATGCTGACCATGTTTCTAAACTAAACTAGTCCCACCTGCCTGCACTTGGCCCACATCCCTCCAAACCTTTCCCATTCTTAAACTTATCCAAATGTCCTTTAAACATTGTAACTGTACCTGCATCCACCACTTTCTCTGGCAGTTCATTCCACACACAAACCACCCTCTGTCTAAAACCATTGCCCCTATATCCTTTGTTAGATCTTTCTGCTCTCACCTTAAAAATATGCCTCCTAGTTCTAAATTGGTGTGTGAGTGGAGGAGAATTCTTGGATTTGGGGTCACAGGAGGAATGGGGACAGAGGAAGCAAAGACAAGGGGTTGGCTCCATCATTGCCTGCACTGAGTGGCTTTGATCGAGGGCCTCATGCAGTCCCCTGCATCCACCAGCTGACAAACTATTGGTATAGATTGACTGGTAGGGCATGTAACATAGCAGCAGGGTTGTGTCAGTTGGGATAAGGCTGAGGTCCTTAAATGTACTTTTTAAGGGCTTAAATTAATTGAGGGGCAAGAAGAGCCTTATGGTGACAGAAATTGCATACATCATCATTGGGTTTAATTACATCTAAGAGTTTGAATTCAAGTTCACCATCTCTGAGAGAATATATTCCAAGCTTGGGACTGCTAGATAAAGCCCAGTGAATAAAAGAAAGAAGATCCCAAACTGCATGGATGCATGGAATGGGCTTTATTGTGCCTTCTCACCCTCCAATTTGACCCAAATCATCGACTTTCATATCCATTGAGGTCTTTAAGTTTGAGACAACCACTTCTTCAAAATCCATCTGCCTTTCAAATAGCTCAATGCCTTTTCTTATGTAACAGTAGCAATAATATTACAGATTATCTATATTTTCCCGGAG
The DNA here is from genome assembly GCF_004010195.1 of Chiloscyllium plagiosum. Classification (NCBI taxonomy): domain Eukaryota; kingdom Metazoa; phylum Chordata; class Chondrichthyes; order Orectolobiformes; family Hemiscylliidae; genus Chiloscyllium; species Chiloscyllium plagiosum. Next base: position 43,264,822 of record NC_057733.1, on the reverse strand, counting down.
TAACAAGTGGGCTTTTGCATGTGTGAATACTATCAGGAGCCTGCTGTGAGTTTATAACAAGCATTAAACCCATGTGTCTATGGTCATGGTGGGGTTATGACAACCAGCAGAATACTCTTTTTGATTCTTTGGAGTCAGAAAAGAATATTCTAGCTTGTAAAGACAACTTCATTGGAACTTAACTTCATTGGAACTTGGTTTTCATTCAAACAAGCTAACTGTGGAGTTAAATGGCGATTAAGTGCATCAAGCGCATTTGGTAGCCCCATAATGCTGATGCTGAAGTTTACACTGGTCAGGATATTTGATATAAAGGAAATCAAGTACATCTAATGCTATTCCTTTGGAAGTCAATGTTAGCCATACAAAGGTCTTCGGAAAAGTTAGATCATCTGTATGAAAGAATGTGATTTCTTGCTAATTTATCAATATGTGGAATGTGTGACATTAATATAATAGCTAAATGCGTGTTGATCGAATGATAGATCAACAAATCCTTCACAGGAAAGAATGGTTTTGGATATAAGAAATCATTTCTTCTTATCTAATTAACTGAAAAATACTGTATATGCCTTTTTGCTATTAGTTTAAGAGTTTTATAGCTCACTTACTTCCTGACAAACAGAAAGTCCTGTTGCAAAACAAATCTACATCTGTGGAATTAATCTATTGTTTTACAAAGTAGGAGACAAAGGATTGACTTCTTCAGTTAGATAAAGGCTTGATCATTTTATTAATATTTCCTTCTGGATATTTTTTTCCATTTGATCTTGGTATATTTCTGTTGCTGTCAGTTCAAAACGGAGAAACAGGAGGACAATCAGTCCCTTGACCTTGCTTTATTGCTCATGTAGATCATACCTCAGCTATAATTTCAAGCCTTATATAAAGGGTAGTTCAAAGCTTAGTTGAACCCCTGAACAAAACAGCTGAAAATTATACTCAAGGTGGAGCACCTTTTGTTATTTTCCAAATTTGGTACTATTACATTGAGTGAACAACTATATTGTAACAGGAGTAGGCCATTCAGCTCTTGAGCTTGTTTTTGATAGAATTTCTTATATAGACAAATACATTGGACTTTTAGCACATGACCTTAATTACTGTGGAATCTACACCTGAAAAACAAAGTTTGGCTTTAGTAGTATTTATATTTGGACAACTTCATTGAAAATACTGAATACCATGTACACATTTGGTTTCACAACCAAGGAAAGATCATCTTTCCTTAGTGACAGTTGAACAAAGATTAAGTAGACTAATTCATGAGATAGGAGAATTGCCTTATAAGGAATATAGGAGTTGGCTGGGCTGATAAAGCTTAGAATTTAGAAGAGTGAGAGGTGATTTAATTGAAACATGAAATTCATAAGGAGCATGACAGTGTAGATCAGGCTTGTCCACTAGGGAGTTGGGAGCCACAATATGGGCCATCAGGGTTTCCCATTGACCTTTCAAACCTTTGTTTAAAATATAGAAAGTACGAATGGAAGATTGTGCAAGGAGATTCTCTTCCAATTTAAGGCAGGTTCTCATTCTGTCTCCCATGAATGTGGAAAAAAAACAACCTCTGATAGGAAGGGCAGTGTGCTGTCTGACCAAATAGCTTCATGAAGCTTGAGGTCTGCATATTGGGACCGACGGTGTCAGTGAGTTTGCAATAGTATAGGGTGGGAAAGAGAAAATAAGGAACCATCCTAACCTGTTAAGTATAGTGAAGACTAGCCCCATGTAGCCTGGCAGAGGTTGTCAAGAAAGGCGGAGCAAGGTGCTTGCGACAGGGGACCCTGGGTAAGCATGTGAGAGTGAGTGTATGTCAGCAGACAGTGAAAGTGGAAATGAGGGACAGAGGATGGTAGGAAGCGTGGTGTGTGAGAGAGTGTGAGGGATGGAGGGAGAGAAGGTGTTAAGGGAGTATGATGATGGGACAGAAGGAAATAGTGGGGGGGAATATATGAGGGAGGATAGTAGAAGGTGAGAGTGAGGGAAAGGAAAATATTTGTGTACGGGTGAGAGAGAAAGTATGTGAGCATGTGGGAGAGTGTGTGAGAAATCTGAACACACATACCTCTCATTTCTCCTCAAACAAATATCCACACAGCTAGCTGGAAGAGGACAAAAACCCATACTGAAAGGCAATGCACTTCAAATTCTACTTTCACATGAATTCTACCAAGGCCAAGTTACAGTGCATGCAAACACAGGTGATTGCAAGTTTGCATTAATTAAATCCAACTCCTTAGCTTGGTGCTGGTCCCCTCCCTCACTGTTGGGGATCAGGACTGGGCATCTTGCTGTTTCATTCTAGCTGGGTTTCTTGACTGGGAAAGCAAAACAAATTTTATGAATTGGCTCTGCTGCTTGGAACTTTTCATTGACCATTTATATTAATTACTCATGTAAATTATTGATTTTTTTTGCATTGGATTTTGTTTTCTTTGAAATTCATGTTTACTGCTGTGCTAAATCTTCCTTTTCAGAAACTTGCACACAAGTCCAAGCAGGAAAAATATTTAAATGAAGACTCCCATGTTGAAAGGTTGAACTATCCTGGGCAAATGCTAGGAGGATATTTGCCCTGCCTAAGGAATCAGGAACTAGGGACCACTGTCTTAGAATAAAGGGCTGGACTGAGATGAGGAGAAATTTCTTCATTAACAAGGTTGTCAACCTTGCAAATTCTTTATCTAGAATGTTAAAGATAATCAATTATTGGGTATTTTCAAGCCTGCAATTGCTGTATTCTTGATTCTAATGGAAACATGAGATATAGGGATATTGTGAAAGTGGAGGAAAATGATGGCAAAGATGGAAGTAAAGTAGATAGAAGATCTGTTATTATCTTAATGAATAGCAAAACAGGATCAAATGGCTGAATGGCTACTGCTCCTATTTCCTAAGACAGTATGGAAATTTGGAACCAAGAATATTTAATTACTCAAGAGTTGGTTTTATCTAAATCAAGATCTGAGAGCACAAATTAACAGGAGACTCAACAAAATAGAAAGTGACAGCTCTGGTTTTGAATCACAACTCTGTAAACCCAAGGAGATCCACAAGGCAGACCAAGTTTAATGAAGTCACTGGAAGAATAATTGTGTTACCAGATGAATACCAGGCATGATATCCCCGAAGCAAAATAATTAGGCAGTACTTATTCAGTGGATGTGATACATGCTGAACACCCATGATTCTTCAGGGAATACTCAGATTATTTTAATAAGGTCCAATTTGGGACCAATCTCTTGCATACACTACAACTCCATTGCTACCTTTTGGCTTTAAATAGAGGTAGCAACATAGTTTACCCCTTCAAGTACACTCTCCTGTTTGATTTCCATAAGAACCAGGGAAATTAAGCCACTTTTTTAACACACTTCCAATCCAGATTGCAGCCAATTCTCTATAAAATACCTTCAAGACACCATCTTAGTTAATTCCATGGTTTTCTTATTACCGATTTGCTTTAGTATACAAAACAGCATATTTTGCTCTGCTTATAAAAGCCTTTCGGTTTGCACTCATAAAATATTACATTCATCATCTTGCTCACTAATGTCAGAAAACAATGCCACTTTGTATGTAACTACATACCAAAATTCCACCCCATCCTTGGTGTGAAAGAAAGTCAACAGGGCTTGTAACACCAGCTTTAAATGGGAACCGCAGCAAAAAGTCGAGATGATTCGGATTTATTTCCTTTTTCATTAAAAATACCTATGAGACAGAATATTAGTAATGGTAATTTCTAAATGGCAAAAATATACTTCTATTTATTGGTCAGTATTGAATTTATCTTTGAGCTATATGGCAATAACCTTACAAAGTACCTGTTCAATAAAGAATATTAGAGCCCAAAGCTTTCCATGTCTTTTTAATGTTACAATTACTGGTATTTTTTTGTTTTGATTTCTTTGATAGTCCCATCACTATTATTCAATGAAGTTGCCAACATGAGGTTGCAATCCTGAGGGGCATGAGTGTTCACTATCCCAGACGTATGCCTAAAGCCTAGAAAGCATTCCAAGTGCACAGCTGACTCTACGTGGCTCTTACGGCAGAAATAGAAGTCAGATGAATACAGCAAGCCAGCCAGTACACGGAGAATGTTTGGTTCTCTGACCTTTAATAAAATTAAGCAAACATTCCATATTTCTGATAAAATACATTTGCAGTTCTCCAATTGTGCAGTATCCATTCTCTAAACTCCACGCTTCACAGCATATTTGGGTGTCAGCCTGAAAACTCTGTATTCCATCTGCTGTAATCTGCTTATTGGCTTCTAGTGCCTAGAAATCCAGTTCAGTTGTTCATGAGCATTGCACCAGAATTAACAGCCAGTTGTGCAAATATACTGACCTCAAAATACTCAGTATATTCAGAATATTTGAGCTCAGTGCACCCAGTACCTGGAAGGAGATACTGAAATTCTATCTACATGTGTTTTCTGGTCTGCTAATTCCTAACTGTCCCTGCATTCACCTGTGCTAAGTTAAAAAGTACCCTTGACGTAACCTTAATCATGTTTTAACTTCTGCTTGACTCACTTATCTTTGCTATGCAAAATGTTTGAAGAAACTACATATTCCTCCTGAAACAGATATATAAGATGACTTTGGCAAAATATGCAAAATTATGAACATGCAAATTCCTTAATATTTTGTACTTCTTAATCAATCAACTAATAATATCATTAATAAATCAAAAACAAAAATTAACTTAATTTCATCTTCTTGTATTTCTTGTCAAAACTGTTTTTGCTTTGAACAAAATGAACCATTTATTATTCAATTTTTCTTGTCAAAAATGTCATTATTTTTTTCAAAAGGATTCCAATGACACATCCTGAACATGAACGTGAATTTTCCATGGTCTGTGCAATTTCTTCCTACTAATGCTATTTTCTGATTTAACTTCTGTATCATTCTTCTTTTCATCTTGTAAAACATTTAGCTCCCTTCAATTGATTTGTGCTTTCCATTACTTTGCTGTATAAATTTATTGCATTGTCGTGTAGTTTTTTAAATGCTTCATTTGTTAATAGTATAGTGGAACATATTGCAACCTTGAAATCCATGAAAATCTTAAAAATAAATTCCAGCAAAGCTGAGAAATGACAAAGTAGATCAACTAACAAAGCTATAATATTTAGTAACTAGAAGATCCTTATTTTATCTGCAGAGAATAAAAATGTTAATCAACAATAAAGTGTAAGTTGGAAAAAAGAAGTGCATGTTCATATGACATAAGCTTTAAAACAAAGTATGAAATATTTTTTCTGCTTTGTGGCTACAGATGCAGGATTATTATTGTCATTTTAATGAGGTGATGTGGCCTCCTGCCTGATTTTTTGTTAATTATGCTCTTGGGCATGTAGCTTTGGGAGCAGTTTGAAAGTCTCAATCCTGAAAGCTGAAAGCCCAATTTCAGATGGAAGAGTTCAGATTTGTTTGCTTTTCAGACGCAGAGCTCAACCATTGGGAGGAGTTACCCTGGAATTTGGAGGTACACTGAAAGGAATCTAACATACTTTATCTTTGGAGTTAGTTCCATTATTGATAGTCTGAAATAATACTGTCCTCTGCAGATGGTAACAAATCAAGATGAAAAATCAAATTCTTAGCACAATGCTGAGAAGTACAGACACTTTTTAAGAGTATGATATATGTTAGCTCCCTTTACCAAAAATAAAGCACTGATATACCTGAAAAGCAACTTGAGCTGTGAAGATGAGTTTGTCTCTTTCAAATAGACCTCTGGTTATATACACAAAAACAGAATAGGTGATTTCATCTGTGAGATTGAGGACACGCTCCTTGACATCATCTGCTGGTACTGAGCGCTGAATGGCTTTCTCAAATGTGACATGAAAGGCCTAAATAATATAACAATAATTGCATTATTTTTCTGTTAAAGTTTACATATCAACTATTAGCTGCTTTGGCATAACTGTATTGAAAGATCACATTGAATTGCATGTCACCTGTAAATGAGCATAAGGCTCAGAATACTCAATCAACTTGTAGCCAGTAGTGATACTATGAGCAGTCTCTGTAGATTGCTACTTTGGCATGGTAGAGAGACTTGTTTGCTCTCAAAATCTCTTGAGCAATGTTGTGAGGAGCTCCTTGCTCCTAGTAGTCCACCTATGGTGACAACTGGTGGGGTGGGTGGAGGGAAGGTGTCAGGCAACACTTAAACTTGCAAGTTCTCAAAATCAGAACAAGAAAAAGATGATTGTGAACCTCACCAGCCACTGGAGACTTGCTACCTTAACTGCTCATGCCTAGAACTGTGTGTAGAAATTTTGGTGCTACAGATCCGAAGGACTGAAGGGCCTCTTCTACACTGTCTGATTCTAGATTCCTGCTGCCTCATGAGCAATGCACCTGAATTATCAGCTTGTTGTGCAACTACCATGATCTCAAGATATTCTATGAGTTTAGGTTAACTATGCTCAGATGCAGACTGTATCTGGAAAAAGAAGGTTGCATTGGCAATGTAGCACCTGTCATTGTGGTTTGACACATTTCTGAAATATTACCACCAATTAATGACTGTCTGCTCATCCCAAATGGAGAGGAGCCGAAAAGATGGTCTAAAATTAGCTATTCATTTTCTTCCAATCTTAAACATGTAACAAGTTTAAGATTGTGTGGACAATGATGGCACCTCAAGGTCTCCATGTGAAACAAAGTAATGTGAAGCTTCTACCATGGTCTATTTGCCAAGTCTTATGGTGACAGGCATTGATGACAGGGACATTGCTGTGAAATTGCCTGGTCAAGAATCACAGGCAACAGATGGAAGTGATGACTAACTATAATGGGACAGAGGTGTCTTTGGGCTGAAGCATCGGTGATTGTGCAGTCATCTTCAGGATAACCTCTATTCACTCTAAATGGTGAGGAGGCTAGAAAAAGTGTTCTTAAAGGCTATTCACTTTCTTTTACCCAGAGAACAACACCCTGCAGTATGACCATATTAGTAGTGAAAGAATAATATTTTAAATTTAGCAACTTTGAATGTTAGAACTCTTCTGGTTAGTCTCCAAAGTGACCATCTGAAAAAAATCTGAATTCAGCGAGTCCCACTTTCCTGAAGTGGGGAACTGAAGGAATAAGCACGAGTATACATCTTCTCTTGCAAAGAAAAGATTGACGGCAACACTCATGTCTAAGGAGTTAGATTTTGCCATGTGGGGTTTGATCTTGGATTCACTACTGGAAATTTCCATTTGGATTGATTCAAAATTCATGATATGTTATCTAAAGATCAGCTATAACTAATATGTCAATATCATCAGTGCTAATTCCCCAATCTTTGACTTTGAGGATATCATGGACAAGTTCCATTCGCACCGTGATCATCTTTTTGAAGGTTAATCATAAAACTGATATCCGAAGTTGAACTATTTTGAAAAAGGAGTGGAAAAAGTCCTGCTGACAAAGTATGCTTAGCACAGTTATATTATAGCCCCTTTCACTCGAAGGTCAAACACAAAACCACATGAAGGATTCCTAGATCAAATCATTATTGCCCAGCTCCAAAACTGAAGTGATGTCTGTGACACTCAATCCATGCTGAGGATGATGCCAGCTAATTGAATCGTTCAATCAATGATGAACATTCACCTAGCACCAAGATATTGCAAGACTCAGAACAGCAAAAGAAAAAACAAATCATCACTGAGCAATGTTATCACTCAGACTTATTCAACAGAAAATGTCCTCACAATCATAGATGCCAAAATTCAATCAATTTGATTTACTCCATGTGATATCAAAAAAATGGCTGAAGGCTGTGGATACCGCAAAGGCTATGGAACCTGACAATATTCTGGACATAGTACAGAAGATTTAAGCTTCAGAACTTTCCACGCCCCTAGTCAAGCTGTTCCAGTCTGGCCTGACATTTACTCAGCAATGTTAAAATAGCCCAGGTGTGTCCTGTATATAATGAGCTGGAGAAATACAACCCAGCCTATTATTGCCCCATCAGTCTAGTCTCTACTACCAGTTGCATGATGGGAGAGTTCTTAAGTCGAGGTAATCACCTAGTCATATTGACATTGGTCCAGGTTAATAATCTGGTGACATGGTAGATGGTGAAATTTGAATTTAATAAAGATCTGGAATTAAAAAGCTAGTCTAAGAGTTACCATGAATCCCTACTGATGGCTATAAAACCCATTTGGTTCACCAACATCCCCCAAGGAAAGAAATATGTTGTCCTTATCCAGTCTGGCCCACAAGTGACCCCAATAAAAGATTTGATTTATTAAACAGCATTTGACTAGCAACATCCTGGTCATTGACACTTAGTTTGATTTCTGGCAGGCCTACTCTGCTCCAGTCCTCATTATAGCCTTGGTTGAAGCATGGACCAGAGAGCTGAATTCCAGAGGAGTGGTGAGACGGACTGCCCTTGATATTAAATCCTCATTTGACTGAGTATGCCATCAAAAAGCCCCAGCTATATTCTTCACTGATAGTTTCACAATGTTCAATTTTTACAGCTCCTCAGATACTGAAGCAATTTATGTCCAAAGTAGCAAGACTTAGACAATATCCTGGCTTGGTCTAACAAATGGCAAGTAACATTTGTGTTGCACAAATGCCAGACAAATGCAAGACAATCTGTAGCAAGAGGAGTCTAACCATCACCTTTTGACATTCAATAACATTACCTTCACTGAATGTCCCACTAACAACATTCTGGGAATTAAATGAAAACTGAACTGGACTAGCCATGCAATTACTTTGGCTCTAAGACCGAGTTAGAGGGTAGAAATCCTGCAGTAACAAATTAATCTCCTAATAGTCCCAAAGCCTGTCCACCATCTACAAGAATAAATATCTATTAGCAGTGTGTACCATCCACAAGGTGCACTGCAGAAATTCACCAAGGGTCCTCAGACAGCACATTCAAAACCCACTACATTACTATTTAGAAGTGCAAGGCAGCAGATACATAAGAATACCACCATGAAAACAAGCAGCAAATCAAAGAGCAATTTTCCAACAGCTCAAGGTTGATGCACAAAGACAAATCCACAGAAGTAGGGACGTGTGGTGGGAATAAAACATCTGAGATATCCAACCATCAGGACATAAGAATGTTTTCTTTAAAGCCACCAGGCACATCTAAAGATCAAGGTCAAACTTGATAATTCCACTTTTCTCAGAGAATGGTTTCTTTTCAATGAAACTACATTTTCATCATGTCCACTGTAAATCAACAGTGGCAGATGATACTGTCCAGATTATCTCCCGATCTCTTGTGGCAGAATGCTATCTATAGGAGAGCCACAACAAGCAATTGAACTCATGAAAAACAGCAAAGTCTAAGGCCCTTTCTATATTCAGATTGACAGGGTTGTTAAGAAGGCATTCAGTGTCTTGGCCTTTATTAATAGTGGGATTGAGTTCCGGAACCAGGAGGTTATGCTGCAGCTGTACAAAGCTCTGGTACGGCCACACTTGGAGTATTGTGTACAGTTCTGGTCACCGCATTATAAGAAGGATGTGGAAGATTTGGAAAGGGTGCAGAGGAGATTTACTAGGATGTTGCTGGTATGGAAGGAATGTCTTACGAGGAAAGGCTGAGGGCCTTGAGGCTGTTCTTGTTAGATAGAAGAAGGTTGAGAGGTGAATTAATAGAGACATACAAGATAATCAGAGGGTTAGATAGAGTGGACAGGGAGAGTCTTTTTCCAAGTATGGGGACAGCAAACACGAGGAGACACAACTTTAAAGTGAGGTGAGGTAGGTATAAGACAGATGTCAGAGGTAGCTTCTTTACTCAGAGAGTAGTAAGGGTATGGAATGCTTTGCCTGCAATGGTAGTAGGTTCGCCAAGTTTAAGTGCATTTAATTCGTCATTGGACAGGCATATGGACGTACTTGGAATAGTGTAGGTGGGATGGGCTTCAGATTAGTATGACAGGGCGGCGCAACATCGAGGGCCAAAGGGCCTGTACTGCGCTGTAATGTTCTATGTTCAATGTTCTATGAAAATTCAATGTTCTTATAAAGTATAGGTAACTCTGGGTGGTGCAGGAGGTGCGTGGAAGTTAAAATGTAGAACTGTATTTATATCACAAACAGAAAGTACTGGAGAAACCCAGCATGTCTGGCAACATCTGCAGAGAGAGAAATCGTGTTTACATTTTGAGTCCAATTACCCTATGTTAGGCCATCAGAGAAAAGTTGATAATTTAACCATTTGGCCTCTGGTCATTTTCGTCACTTTTTCTCTGATTTAGATTGAGCTATGCACTTGATTTTCTTTCTGGAAGACATCACAATAAATCATTTAGTCGATGTTAGTCCCATCTGTCCCTTTATTTAATGAACCAAAGTAATTACCGGAAAATTAATAATCAAAACACACAAAAAAGGCACTGACTTTTACACAAGATGGATTTTTACATGAGAAAGGATTCTGACAAAGGATCACTGGACTCAAAACATTTTCTCTGTTCCTTCCTTTACAGATGCTGCTTGAAATCTTTAAAACTATTTCTTCACTGTGACTTGCTCCTGGATACAATGCCTCTTACATTGACCAGTTTTATCACCTATCTACTGACTATATAAAGCTGGCCAGGAAACTCATTTACTGCTGGGAGTAAAGTGGACAGCACTTCCTTGGTTGACTTCCTCCACCAATACGTCTAAAGCAGTGTTGGAAAATTGAATTGAATTGAATTTATTACCACGTGTACCAAGGCACAGTGAAAAACTTTGTTTTGCGAGCAATACAGGCAGATCACATAGTTAAGTAGCATAGATAAGTAAATAATCAGCGGCAAAAACAAAAACTCATGTACAAGCGAATGTTAAGTGTTTGTGAGTCCATTCAGTATTCTAACAACAGTAGGGTAGAAACTGTTTCGAAACCAGCTGGTGCGTGTGTTCAGGCTTCTGTACCTTCTCCCTAGTGGTAGAGGTTGTAGAAAACATTGCCAGGGTGGGATGGATCTTTGAGAATGCTGGCAGCCTTTCCTTGACAGTGGGCCTGATAGGTGGATTCTATAGATGGGAGGTTGGCCTTTGTGATTGTCCGGGCCGAGTTCACCACCTGTAACCATCTCCGATCTTGAATGGTACAGTTGCCATACCAGGTAGTGATACATCCAGACAGAATGCTCTCGATGGTGCACCTATAAAAGTTGGCAAGGATATTAGCTGTCATGCCAAATTTTCTCAGTTACCTGAGGAAGAAGAGACGTTGTTGGGCCTTTGTAACCAGTGCATCCACATGAAGAATTCAAGAAAGCTTGGTGTGGATGACTACTCCCAGGACCTTGATACTCTCCATTTGTTCCACCTGTGTGCTGTTAATGTGTAGGGGTCATGAGTAACATCCCACCAAAATTCAATAATGAATTCCTTGGTTTTGCCGGCATTGAGAGCTAGGTTGTTTTCAGTGCACCATTTTTCCAGGTCTTCCACCTCCTGTCTAGTCAGTTTCATCACCATCTGAGATTCGACCGACTATGGTGATGTCATCAGCGAACTTGTAAATGGCATTTGTCTGGTATTTGGTGACGCCGTCATAGGTACACAGTGAGTACAGTAGGGGGTTGAGTATGCATCCCTGGGGGGCTCCAGCATTGAGTGTTAGTGAGGATGAAACATTGTGAGTCTGTGCTGATTATTTTAGCTTGCCATTTTGCCTATTCTGTTGAGTGCACTCAAAGGTGTGTTCATTTGAAAGAGGTGTAAACTATCTTTAAATGAGAGCAATGATTTCTTGTCCTACCCGTTACCCTCAATGAACTTGCCAATAATGAGTGCAAGTAAACTGTAAGCTTGTCAATTTTGTGTTCAAATATGGCTCATGCCTCTAACAAATGTGATTGGGTTTACCAAACATTTACCTTGAGAGAAAACTGGTAAATAGGATTGATCTTATTCAGGTCATCAATAACAAAGTAGAGTAAAGATGCTCTCTGGGCAGCAGCTCTGTAGTTTTCTCTTGCCTCATTTATTTTAACCTCTGTTACCTTTGCTTCAGCCACCTGTATGAAAAATAAAAATTTATATATCAACGGATTCATTCAAGCTAAAGAATTGTTACATAAGGGAAACACGTGGAACCTAAATTTAATTCACAATGATATTGTATAGAAATAATTAAAATATTTAGATAAAGTTATTTAGTTAAAGCATGTAACATGATGAGTTTGAAAATATATTCTATTTTGTTACAGGTTGATCTGGCATAAGGATAGGTTATCAATAAAAACAGATAGTGCAAGTGAAACTAATGTTGGCATTTTGACTCCAGTGACTCCTTTTTAGGTTCCAATAAAGAGTCCTTGGACTTGAAACATGAAATCTGTTTCTCTCTCCACTGTTGCTATCACAACTGCCCAGTATCTTGTTTTTTTCAGTTTATTCAGGTTTCGAAGATTTATTCTTTATAGCTCACTTTGCAACAAATATTGTAATTCCAAATAAGAGTTATATTGGATTCCAAATGTTAACTCTGCTTCACTTTCTATGACTATTCCCAGACCTGCTGAGATCTTCCAGCACTTTCTATTTTATTCCAATGTTTTGAAATTGTTTCCTTACTGAAACAGCAGCAAAAGCAGTTTCCTATCAAATGTTATTTTCTATCTCTGTCAGTAAAATACAAATATATAAAATACTACTCCAAAGGTTTGAGGAATTCTTATAACTGTGGATCTCATTTCCAAAGAATAAAAATAATGAGTGCATCAAATTTAACATTAAGTAGCTGACCTTCTGTTCTATTTCAGTCGCAGTTTGTTTGGTTGTCTCCAAGTTCTCCACCAGAGCTGTATCACCAAGGAAATTTCCAGAAGCTTCTGAGAGTCGAGCTAAAAGAGAGTCTTCTAATTGTTTAAGAACAATCTTGAACTCATTCTGTTGTGTTGTAAGTCTTGCCTAAAGTAAAATGAATATTTATTGTTAGTTGTTAACAAAACTTTCTGTATGAAACTGACTGTATAGGTAGAGAATCTGATATGAGGACATATTGCAAACAATGGGTGTAATCTCTAAAATTTGTCTTTCGTTAGAAGAACATTTGAATTAATCAAATAAAGCCTAATTTTATGAAATCATTCTCAATTAAAAAATGGAAAATTGTGGGTAGCAAGTTTAAAATTGTCCAACAAATGATTTTATTGGTGTAGTTTCCATGTTGAGAGAACACTGGCAAAAAATTGGTCCCATGTTTTCCTTTTTGAATCAAGGTTATCATTTATAAATTGCTGCAGTAAATCATTAATAACACCTTTGTTGTGAATAATTGCCAAAGGATAAGGTGCCTCTCTGCAGGAACTCTACCTATACCAGGCAGCTTTATAGAGTCAAAGAATCATAGAGTTGTACAGCACAGAAACAAATTCTTCGGTCCAATTTGTCTCTGCCGACCAGATAAGCCAATCTGACCTAGTCCCATTTGCCAGCATTTGGCCCTTATTTCTCAAAACCCTTTCTTTTCATGTACCAATCCAGATACCTTTTAAATGTTATAATCGTACCAGCCTCCACTTCTTCCTCTGGCAGCTCATTCCATATACATAGCGCCCTCTGCGTGAAGGACCTCACAGCTCCCTTTTAAATCTTAATTTTTTTTGCCATCAAAGTTGTTGCATGTGCAAACTAATAATACACAGCAAAGCCAAAGTAAATAGGGCATGAACCTTGGTGAACAATGGTGCAGTATATCACATTAGCATAGGATTAAATGATTAAGAAATAAACAGAGGAAAGACTGAAAGAGTTGATTTGAGTGAGTGGTTTTGCCATCAAATCATGTACTGTAGAAAAAATTTAAGTGGAGCTCCCAATTAAAGAACCAGCTGGACACAACAACTAAATTTGAAAGGGAGCATTACTTATAGTGATTTACTTAATGGACAAGAAATTCTAGTTTTGGTTTTAAAATTAGCCTATTCGGACGTGTTATGACACACGAGGGGCAGATATGACAGAACCAGACTTTCTGGTCCAGACATGACCAAGAAGAGAAGTTTAGATTTATCTTATGTAGACATGTTATGACACACCTCTAGGGTAGGTGAAACTTGAAATTGAGAGGAAGGGATACTACCTCTGCACCAAAGTTCCCCTCAACAGCAGTTATTTTTTAAAAATGCTATGGCAGATATTAATTATTGTCATGTTGTTAAAATGATTCTTTACGTGTAAGTTGCTAGATTTAACTTTCAGTGGCATAATTGCAGAGCAATCAGTGTGCAACTGCAGGAACTCTAAAAAAACTTCAGGTAACTGAATTTCAAGATGCCATTGTTATAATGTAGTATAAATCAATCACAATCTGGGTTCAAATTCCACCAAGGCACATGATTAAAATTGAATTCAATAAAAATCTGGAATTAAGAGTCTAATGATAACCATGAAACCATTGTTAATTGTCAGAAAAAAACATCTGGTTCATTAATGTCTTTTCAGGAATAACCTTACCATCCTGAGGGTGGCGTGGTAGCTCAATGGTTAGCACTGCTGCTTCACAGCACCCGAGGCCTGGTATTGATTCCATCCTCCGGTGACTATCTGTGTGAAGTTTACACATTCACCGTGTGTCTGCATGGATTTTCTCCAGATGCTCGAGTTTCTTTCCATAATCTAATGATGTGCAGGTTAGGTGGACTGGCCATGCTAAATTGCCCATGGTGTCCAGGAATGTGCAGGCTAGGTGGGTTAGCTATTGGAAATACAGGGTTATAGGGAAAGAGTTGGGTCTGGGTGGACTGCTCTCCAGAGGGTCGGTGGATTCAATGGTCCAGATGGCCTGCTTCTACACTTTAGGGATTCTATGATCCTTACCTGGTCTGGCTTACATGTGAAACCAGACCAACTGCAATGTGGTTGACTCTTAACTGCCCTCTGGGGCAACTAGGGATAGCCAAGAAATACTGGCCAAGTCAGCAATGTCTACATCCCATGAATGAATAAAGAAACTGTTCTGATCCTTACTACAAATTACAAGATGATTTGAGCACTAACACCATGTCAATTATACACTATTAACTTTTCAACAAAATCCGGCCATGTTAGTCAAATCCATTGTTTTACAATTTGAGAGAAATAAGAACAAAGTCACATTTGAATGCAAAGATATTGCTAACAATTTCACAATGCCTATAACAATAAAAATGATTATTGTATTAACATAAATAACTTAGTAATATCTATTCTATATAAACAGCATCAAATAAAATATCCTTCAATTAATTGAGTAATGTCATGAGAAATATACCATTGTATTAGAATATGTGTTATATTTACTTATATTGTGCATGATGCTGCAAACTTTTTAAAATATCTTATGTCTATTAAAATATACCTTCAGCTCTTCTAAATCAGGACGTTCTTTAGCAACCACAGCAGCCAGTAGTTGATCTTCCAGACCATCTCTTGTTACAAGGAAATTAATTAAAGTACATTGAGCTTGCATTTCTGGTTTGAAATGGGGATTAAAATATTTGGTCTGAAGTATCATTCTGAAGTTGGGATGATATTCAACTTCTTTATCTCCGATATGGATATACCTAAATATGCAATAAATATTAATTATTGTACATTTTAGTTCAGAGCAGTCATTTGCTGAACTTAACTTACAATAGTTTTGAAGGGTGTAAATATATAGGAAGTCCCATGCTTAACTTTAGACATATCATTACCTGCTCAGGAAGGGGGAATTGAGATGTTAATCATTGCCCATGGATTTTTGGGGCTTTTCTGAGAGAATGGTATTGCACTGTCTGCAGTCAAAGCAGATACATTGCAGCCGTGTTAATGAGGCCGGAGACCTTTATGGCCCTGATTCTTCTAGAGGAGGCACGGTGGCTCAGTGGTTAGCAATGCTGCCTTACAGCGCCAGAGATCAGGGTTCAATTCCTGCCTTGTTTAACTGTCTATGTGGAGTTTGTACATTCTCCCTGTCTCTGCGTGGGTTTCCTCTAGGTGTTCTGTATTCCTCCCACAATCCAAAGATGTGCAGATTTGGTGAATTGGCCATGCTAAATTGCCCATAGTGTTCAGGGATGTGAAGGTTAGGTGCATTAGTGGGGGGAATGGGTCTGCATGGTTTACTCTTTGGAGGTCGGTGTGGACTTCTTCGGCCGAAAGGCCTGTTTCCAGATTGTAGGGATTCTATGAATACTTGTTACAATCCTCAGCGTAGGCACACTATATTAAGATGGTGGGTAAGACTTGGGAGGGAACTCAATACTGGGTGAAGGAAGGAAGGCAAGTTGTTTATTATTTTTTTCATTCCCCTTGTGATGGAAGCTATCATCCCATTTACTATTCCTAATTACTTATTGTATCAGTATGTGACATTTTTATCACAAGGAACCAGCAGCTCCTTTTGAACACAAACATTCCCCAATCTCTCAACATTTAAGAAATATTCTTGTTTTTGTTTTTGCGACTAAAATGAATACATTGATCCAGTTTTTCCTGATCTGCTATTCACCTCAACTACCTCTTGCCCCAGCAAATTCCACATTCTTATCACTCTCCAGGTAAAAAAAGTTTATTCTGAATTCCCTACTTGATTTTTCTTGTAATTATCTTATATTTGGTTCTGCTATTCCTCACAAGTGAAAACACACTCCCTGTGACTATGGTATCAAAATATTCCATTATTTTCAATACCTCTATTCGGTTAAATGTTAGCGTTCTCTTTTCAATAGAGATATAAAAAAGCCTTCAAAATTTGGTGTAATCTCGCAATGCAAATTTTTGTAACCCTTCCAGTGCCACATTAATACTCTTGATAAAATGGCAACCAGAGCTGCTTAAAATGAGATCAAATCGAAGTTTGATATAAGATTTAGTATATATTCTCCAGTTTACAAGTCTGTACTTCATGAATAACTTGTTTGGTTTACATTTAAAGGCCTTATTGATCATAGTGTAGCTTAGAATGATTTATGTACTTGGTGTCTATAAACCAAAGAAAGTCAGTATATGAATTATCAAAAAATATATGGCGGCTAAACTTACTTTCCCTTTTTGATGGTGTTTCTTCCCAAAAGAGCATCTAGGACTGGTTCCACCGTCTCACTGATGTTTTCAAGTAATAAAGTGTCTCCATTGGCTACAGCATGTTCAATTTTATCAAGGTAACTGTATGCCCAATAATTAATGACAAAATATTAAATTCTTACATAGCTTTAACATTTAGTTTAATAATAAGTGGCCTGTAAATTAGAGCATGTCAGAACTGGAGCTATTTCACACATACCAATACAGGCCCATGGGAAACTGCTGTCAGCACTAATGCTAGCCCTTGACGCAATTCAACAGTCTAGAAAACACTGTGCTCAACCTGTTCTCAAGGTCCTGAGGTATGGAACATAAATTGTTGTCCATAGAGCTAGGAGAAACATTCCTGTGTTTGTAGTTGCACAACAAGATGATTAACAATACATTTACTTTGCCAGTGGTTAACTGAACAGTCTCTATATAGATACATTATCAGGACTACCATCTGGGCAGAAAATATCTGATTAGTTAGCTAAAAATGTTTGCGAAATATGGGGATTGGTCTGTGATGGGACAGACTAAAACAAAAGAGGGGATTTATTTAGCTGCTGGATGCCTAAGAATACAAAAGTTTCATTCTGAATTCTAAAGATACTTTACCAAAATAGAAGGTAGTCTTCATGGCAGAATGAACATTTGCTGCCAATTATAAAATCGTTATGATGAGAAGAAGATTGATCTGGCCAGTGTGTCTGCATTGGCACATTGGACTGTTAGAGACTTGCATAATTCAACTTCTCGGCCAACAATTCTTAGTGTTGTTTATAGTTTGTAAAAAACTAAGACTAAGTTTTTTCGACTCAGTCTAAAAAACTAAGTAAGATTAGATAGACCACACAATGGAAACACTATCATATAAACTCTACTCCCCACAGCTATTCACAATCAAGCTTAGTATTATGTCAAGAAATGACATTTTATTGATAGTCTGTAAATTTGGATAGATTACTTCTCTAGATATATAGCCTCAAATCTTCTGATGTGGGTTGAAATCCCTATTTCTGACCAAATCAGACAAAACATTATTGATTACGGTTTCACTGAGTTCTTTTATATTTTGAGTTTGACTTCTGTTAAAGGATTCTTCACAATAAACACAGGCAGCATTGTAAATCTGCAGAAGCTATGTCCTCTTTCTACAACGAAAGCTGCTGTATTAAAGTAAGTAAACAGAGTTTAAAAGTCCCAAAGTCACTTTGAAAAGCTACAGAGAGAAGCTAAGTGTCAGGTAAATGGTAAATGTAGCAGGTAAGTGGGTGAGGTGTATGGAGTTGGTAGTTGAATAAGGAAGGAATATGACAGATTGATAGTAGGATAATTGGCAAGTGGGTGAGGGGGTGAGGTAAGGAAGGATGTTGGGCTGGGTGTCGGGAGGGGTTTTGGGTTGGGTTCTGGGATCCAGGTTGGATTGGGTGCCAGGATGGGGGTGTGTCACTGTGAGAAATTGGTGATCAGAAGTAAAGTCACCACAAGTTCAAACACGGTTTTAATTCTCTAACGTTACCTGGATAATTATTCAAGTGAGTCAGTGCCTTTTAAAGTCTGTGACTCTGTATCGAACTTGAAGACACTTTCTGAGGGTTCTACACACCGGGTTGTTGCCCATCAGAGTTTAAACTTCCAGACCCGTTCACAGGCTATCATTGGGGCTTCCGAAGAGTCTCAATATACATTAGTTAGGGTATGTCCTCTGGAAATTAAAAGGTCTGAACTATTTTGCTGGATGGATCAGATTCCAGACTATTCCATTTAGAACTAGTCTGGAGTTGGTGCAGTCTGACACCTGTTCAAGTAATTCAGCTCAGGAGTGCCATTTTGATGAAGTCCACCCTTCAAATCAGTCACTGATATTTAAAGCTGTACCTCTGGTGTCAAAAGGCACAGCTATGAATAATCATGAGATGAGGCTCTTTACTCTTGATAAAAGCCAGCTGAGAAGTTCTTTATAACATTCCATTATATCATCCAGTACAACAGAACCAGAGGATACAGTATATAACGCTGAATGAAATAGGAGAGGTAAATTCAAGACAACGCTTTTATGATGGCAGCTGTGTACAGGTTTGGCATTGTGAATGGAAAAGTCAGGACAATTTCATTCCAGGGATTGTGGTATTAGCTGTATTACGTTGCCATTAAAAGCAGATGAGGACCTATTGGTTGACTTAACAAACAGAAAATTCCTTAGTGGGAAGATGGGAATGTTGGTATTCTGAGAGAATAGTGTCACATGAATTGAAGGTCTTTCCCTCAACTAAAATATCTTAGAAAGAAAAGTAATTATGCAGAAATTTGCTAATGTATTCAAATTTAATATATTAAATATCAGAAATTTCAATTTTAATCAAATGTACAAACCCTCTTTGTCCAAGTCTTATGACTTTCAAATCATCTCCATACTTCCTTTTAATCCATTTGATACCTTGCAGTTGTGCATCAATAATTAGAGGCCAACGTTCTGTGTTACAGAGGATTGTAGCATTTTCAGATGATGTCCGATCACTAGGCAAACCCTGATTATTCCAGGCAGCAATGTCAACATCATCAGTCAGAAGGGAAAGTGGGTCTAAGTTTTCAGTTATTGGAATTGGCACCTAAATTAATTACATAAAAAGTGTGCATCTTAAAATCTGATTGAAACGTGTATTAACAGTAATTAACAATTGCAATTTTATGGTTTACATCAAGTTTTAAAGTTGAGGGAATAATCTGACATAATATGATTGCTAAAAAAGTTCTGGATTATTGTGTTTTATTTTATTTAGATAATTTTCTCTTTTCTGACAATAATCACAGCTATCTTATCAGACCTCAATGTCAGTTAGTGAAGGAGATGTAGACATGTAGAAGTAGTGAATATATAGCCATTGGTATACTGTTGGGCAGGACTGGATCTGGGTATCTTCAACATGGAGTTGTGTTGTTGTGTCACCATAGTCTTACCAGACCATAGGGGCTGTTCTCTTATTGGGGAGAAGCGAGTGGTGGTGATTTAACCTGAAGATCTCCAGATCTCAGGCAAGGGAAGAGGTTGAGAAGGAGAGTCCTTCATGGTAACCTAAAACCGGTGATGGGAATTGAACCCACGCTGTTGGCATTACACTGCTCTATAAACTAATGATCTGGCCAACTGAGGTAAACCGATTCCCTCGACATGGAATAAGAATCCTTCCATAACATCAAGTCAAACATTGCGAGGGAAACCTGTTCTGGATTACCATCCTTTCTCACCAGATGACACATTGCTTCTTCATGTTGAAGAAGAAACATTAAGGATACCAAGGGCATGGAAAGTAATTTAGGTGGGGATCTTCAATGTAGACTCAACTGCAGTCCTTATTATTACTTTAATCCAAACATGGACTGAAGAGCTGAACTCAGTTGGTACAATGAAAATGACTGCACTTGACATCTGTGAAGGAAGGTGTGTAATTTTTATGATTAATTTTTGGAGTTTGGATTTTGAATTGGTGGCATGTGGGTTCTGATCTCTATGTATGAAGGGCTTTAATGATTAACTTGTCTGTCTTCCTCGAGTGATTATCTTTTGAAAAAGAGAAAGGCAGTGTTCCTGGAATGATAGTGGGAATTTATTTGCATTGTAAGAAGTTTACAATAAAACAGAATAAATATTGAAAAACATCATCTTGCTTTCAGTTTAGAACAATCAGGATTTTCTTTTACTTGGGTGGATGATCTTATGGAGTGGGAATCTTTTGGTTTAAGTTTGCAGAAGTCCTGGTTAGTTGTGAAAGCAGTTTCTCCAGGAAAAAGGACTTAATTCAGAAGTTGTGAAATAAGTTAAATCAGTGTAAGGGTTTGTTTAAAAAACTGCAGACCAGTATTTGTTTTGAAACCTTGAAGGTGTTATTTAAAGCTAATGAAGTTTAAGCTTAGTTGTGCGACTAATTGAAAAAGGTCCACCTAATTCTCAACTGGGAATTGAAAGAAATAGCCAAGCCAAACTTATAGCTGTGATAGGAAGAATAATTTAGTATTTGAAGACTGTAAAGTGATGGTTTTAGGATAGTTGGGATTATATTTTTTGCTTTATATTTCAAAATTCCAAATTGTGATCTACATAAATAGTTTGGTTTATTCTATTCTACCTTCATGTCTTTTGGATAATAAACTTTGTTTTTTAAAACCAAACCTGAAGCATTAGGATCGTAGAATTATACAGCACAGAAAAGATGCTTAGAACATCAAGACTGTCCCACCAAGATTACATTAAATCTACAGTAGTCCCACTTTTCAGCATTAGGCCCATAGTCTTGAAAGTTATGACATTTCAAGTGCTCCTCTGCGAGGCTTTAAGCAAAACAGACTTTATTCTCACAACAGTCAAAATGTAAATGAAAATTTATTGCTATAACTTTAATTCCATTGAAATATTTAATAAAATAATCTGTTATCCAACTACTAATCATCAACTGTTCCAATAAAGCAGCATCCCATAAATGCACCCTTGGCAAAGCCATGTTCAGCAAAACAGATTTTCATTATGTGCTATCTCCCTTCCAGTCCAGCAGAAAGGAACAGCACAAGATGCAACCTAGCAGCAGAGAGACAACTCAAGCTTTTTACTGCAGCAGAGAGAGAGAGAGAAAGCGAGAGAGAGGGAGCGAGAGAGAAAAAAAGAGAGAGAACTTTATCAATCAGCTTCAACAGCCAACTCTAAACCTCAACTGAAAGCAAAACTAAAATGCTGGGGCTGTGCGAGCCTGACTCCATCCACTCAAGCTTCTTTTATCTAATTTAAAAAAAACACATTCAGGGAGTTCAAAGCGGTTTACCCACTGTTTATAAAGCAGACATTCTAGCAACACCTCTCTGCAAGAGAAACAGCACACAACAAATATCTCTTAAAGGCACAGTACTAAAAACATATTTCTTTTCCATTCTCCTGCTCGCTCTCCTTGTTTCTAAAAAACGTTTTTGTTCATAAATATATTCAGTGACTTTGTCTCCACACCCTTATGTGGTAGAGACTTCTGAAGATTCACCATCCTCTATGTGAAGAAGTTACTTCTTATCCCTCCATCCAGTCAGTCCATCCCTGTCAAAACTTTATAAGTTTCAGTAAGATTCCTCTAATTCTTCTTAGTTCCAGTTAATACAAGCATAATCTACCCAATCTTTCTTAATATGACAATGTTACCATGCTAATATTAAATCTGTTTAATCTTTGCCGAATCACCTCAATGGCAAGAATTTTTTTCTTGGATAAGGAAACCAAACCTGTACATAATATTACACATATAATCTCACCAAGGCCCTATATAGCTATAGTAAGGCATCCTTGCTGCTGTATACAAACTGTTTTTCAATAAAGTCCAACATACCATTTATCTTCCGAATTGCTTGCTGCATCTGCATGCTGTTTTCAGTGACTGATGCATAAGGACACTGAGCTCCCTTCGTACATCAACATTTTCAAATCTATCACCATTTAAATTAAATTCTGTTTGTTTTCCCTGCCAAGTGAATAACTTTACACTTATCCATGTCAAACTGCATCTACCATGCATTTGCTCAATCAGTAACTTACCTAAATTGCCTTGAAGAATTTTTACATCCTCCTCACTACTTATAATCTCACCTAGTTTTGTGACATAAACAAACCTGGAAATATCACATTGGATTCTATCATCTAAATCTTTTTTGAACTGTAAGTAGCTGGGATTGAAACACTGAATCCTGTACATTCGCCCAACACTACAGAACATAAAATATAATACAACTGCTGAAAGTTGTAGAAAACCTTTGAATTCAGAGGATGTAGGTTGTCTTGTGATGATTTTTTAAATTCCAGATGCACTATATGATCTAGACATGACAAATTATTTGACCTTGTGAAGGGCAATTGAACCATCAAAGGATATTTGACTTCACTTGAAGAGGATAAAGAGGCAATTCATCTGCTGAGACAATGTTGGACTTTACTGGTCTTGGTCTGCTGTTTCAATAAGGATACCTTTTTGGTCAGGAACCTAGTTTCCTGACAAGTGAGCTTAACTATTGCTCACTGGGTTTTGGATCCAGTGGATTAAGAGGATGCGAGACCTCAAGAGGGCATACTAGATAAAATCCAACATTTTCATATGTCGAGCTCCACTTGCATTGTATTGGTGAATGCTCGTAAAGTAATTCTTCAGCCTTCAAAATTGCAGTTTGACCCATTGCTCTTTTGCTTGTTCTTTACATTGCTAACTATAATTCACTGTCAGCCTGTAATCCTATTTCATTCATGCCTCAGTCACTCTTCACAAGTGTTCTTGTTTCCTCTTTCCAAAACAGTACAATCTGCTTCAACTCTCAGTAGAACATGCGAGCACCCAATCTAGTGAGATACATAATTTGGGGTAGGTGTGTGGTTGAAGAGTGTGATGCTAGAAAAGCACAGCCAGTCAGGCAGCATCTGAGCAGCAGGAGAGTTGACGTTTTGGCCATAAGCTCTTCATCAGGAATGAAGGGGTGGCCCAAGGGGGTTGAGGGGAAATGGGAACCAGGTGAAATCCACATTAATCTCATGTGGTTGGAGGGTCCCAAGGTGGAAGATGAGGTGTTCTTTCTCAGGCATCAGGTGGCAAGACTTTAGCGGTGGAGGAGGCCCAGGACTTAAGTGTCCTTGGTGGAGTGGGAGGGGGAGTTAAAGTGTTCAGCCCACAGGGCAGTGGGTTATTTAGTGTGTGTGTCCCAGAGATCTTCCTAGGATCAATGTTGAATCAAACTGGCGTCCCTGGTGCTATGAGGCAGCAGTGTTTAACCACTGTGCCATTGTGCTGCCTAAATTGTTTTGAAAGGTATGATGATGGTGCTTGTCATGGATTAATGGAAATTGGCACTGGATAATCAAGCTTGTTTGAAAAGCAGATGAGGCACAATGGACGAAATGGCCTCCTGCTGGTGTAGTAATTCTGTGATTTTGTGCTGCTTGTATTGCAGCTGCTGCTGGAGGTTTAATTGATGGAATCGCTTCTCCTCATTCCAAAGAGAAGCAGCATAAGTTGTTCCCATGCCTTGGTGAAGGCTGGAAGGAAGGTAATGCAAATAAAGATGAGTAAAATTCCTTCCAAAAGGTCAGAAATCACTTGCTGCCATGACCAAATGTGGAGTGCATTTACAATGCTCTTTTTAACTGTCTAGGTCAGATGGAACAAATATCTTTCATTCTTTTTAGCGTGCATCTATCTTATTCTTTAAGGAAAATATGGTACTATTCAAAATGAAGGAACAAGTTAGAAAACGTTTTTGAATGCATGAGGAATACTATTACATGCTAAACCCAAGAAAAATAATGAAGTGAAACATTAAAAGCTCAAAATACAGGTATAAATTTTAAGAAGAGTATCTAGTACAAAGGAAGAATGTACAATGGAGTTTAAAAGTTTTTAAGGTCTTGAATTCTGAGAGTCGGCACTGACACCATGGCTGATTAGTTGATGTATCGTATAATTAGCTGTAGCTCCTAGTGAGGATGTGTTTCTCCCACTTGCTTTATTACTAACACTAACTTCCAAGAAGTTGACAAAACAGGAAGACAAACAGCAAGCCTCTTTTCTGCTGAATGGATTCATTTTCTTTCTCTGCTCTGTCCAAAAGCTGTTTGCCTGAAATGCAGATCACTTGTGTATTTCCATGTCTGGTGTCACTGTTTAGTTCAAGCTCAATAATATGTGTAGGTCATCCCAAAATATGAAACATCCAGAAAGATGTAAATCAAAAATTGGAATTTCTTCACATCAGACTGAGTTTCAGCATTTTTCAACAAAATTTGAGCTTAGATTCTCTCTGTTAATCTTGTATTGGTTTCATGAGCTTAGTTCAACCTCATCAAGTGATCACTGCAACCATCTTAAATCAGTGTGTTCTCATTTATCAGAAAAAAAATTTTGCTTGTGATGATACTATGGCTTTAAGATGTGCACTTTGTCCTTGTTTTATTTTTGAAGACAGATTTTGAGACAGAGGTGTAGAGCTGTCTATTTGAATCCAACGAAGTAATCAGCTTTTGAAGCCTTGGGTACTTTTTTAAAGTTGGAATAATAGGAGCAGCCTGAATGGCTGGGGTCAAGCACCCCCAGAGCCAGGATTCTTAGTTTTAATTTTTGACTAGCAATTGTTGGGGTCTTGAAGTTGGGTTTGGAAGCTGAAGTACATCTCTCCCTGCTTCTCTCTCTTTCAGAGTTTTCTTTTGATGTTTTTTCCTCCTGAACTGGAGAATTGCTGAAGAGACAATGTATTTTACTGAATTTGCCTTTGCCAAGGGTGTATTTATAAGATAGTGCTATGTTGGAACAGTGCTATTACTTGAATATAGCATTCATGAATCCAGACTGAGCTGAGGAGGTTCTGCAGATTTTTCCAGATTTCTACGGAGGTGGATTGAAATGAAGTAGGCACCTATGGTACTCTTGTTAGTTGTGTGCTGCTGTCAGCTGAGGAACAGGTTAGCTCCTAGAAGGGGAAGAGCTGAAATTCATTGTGAGGAAGGCAGAGTTTTGAAGAATCTTGTTCCTGAGATTGACAACGTATTTGCTGTGCGAATTGTTGAACCAAGTCATATGATTTATCTTAGCTGTCTCTGTCTAAGTTATAGCTTTTAATCAGTAACAATTTTCTTGTTAATTCAGCTTTAACTTATGTTTCTTTTGGATGATAAGGTACAGGTAGCTATCTAAAATGATGCTTAAGGTTTGCTTTATCTTACATTTTTACAGTAAAAACTTCTCTAGTTTTAAAAGGTGGAATCTTGAGGCTTCATTCATTCAACAAGTAAGTGGGATTTTAAAAAAAACTACTTGTCTCTATCCACATTATAGCAGATTATATCCAGATTTACCTAATAGAACCAGGGAAGTGACCACTTGATTTCAGTCCCTCCCTGCATAAACACAGAAAAGGTTGGGATAACGTCAGAATAATTTCAATTTCAGAAGGTTTAACTCCCATTACAGAATACATGCAAATCTTTCTCCCTCCATCCTCCTTTCAGATTCTTTCATTTCAACTGGAGGCTGCTGGTTACCTTTCGTTTTTCCTCAAACCAGTCACCCAGTTTTGTGTTAGTCTTTCCACATTTAAATCTCTCACTGCTGAATCCTTCCAACTGGTTTGAGGCCTTCCTTGTCTTATCCTTCCTGTCAGTTCCACATCCATTCCTCATCACGTGTCCATCGCCTTACTTATATATGACTATTGTGATGAGATGTACCTTTAAAAGGAATTTGTTCTGTTTTGACTCCCTTGCAAGCATGTATTGTAAACCTGACACCAAACTGTCTGCTCTGTGCACAGCAATGTGGATAGATTTGCTTTCTTTTTAAAAAAAGTAGACAACAGAAGCATGAGTGGGTGGAGTCAAACTCGCACAGAACCAGGGTTTCCAGTTGGTGGAGCTGGGACTTTGGAGAAAGTTACAGCTTTCTCTGTTGCTGCTGCAAAAGCTTGTGTTCTCTCTTCACTGCTGGGTTCGTGTCTATCTGTTTTCCTTTCTATTTGCCTTTGCCAAGGATATTTATACGATGCTGATATATTGGAACAGTTAAGGTGTAGTAGTTAAAATGTATATTATTTTGTTAAATATTATGAGTTACAGTTAAGCCAATTATTTTTATGTTTTATTTTGTCTTTGTTTTAACTATATTGTAAGAATAAAGTGTGTTTTATTTAAAACTTCATAGTTTGACGAATTGAAATGCATCTGGAATGCAATACCTTACATTTGCCTTTAAATAAGAAAACTTTAGGGTCTAGGTCATCTCCTTAATATATTTTAAGTAGATTGGTCTGGTTCATAGCACTATAACATTTCAATCTCTTCTTGATTAACTTTGATCAATATTTCTATAGTCTTCTCTGATCCTATGTAGTTGTTACTGATCCTGCCCTTTCTCATCACTCCACGCATCCATCTCAGCATCCACATCCCATTAGTATCCAATCATTGTTCCTGTCTTCTTGACGTATGCTAGATTTCTGCACAATAAAGTAAGGCCAGACTCATAAATACCTTGCAGATTCTCTTTTTTGGGTTCAATGATATTTTTCTTTCACATCACACTCCAGTACACTTCTTTTAATTACTTCAAATAGAGCTAACTCCTTGCTTAATTTCCAGTTCTATATTTCATCTTCCATCAGTATCAACTTAAGATACTCAAAATCACTCATTTCACCACGAACTGTGCAACCTCAAGCTGATTTTCATCCTTAAGGTTAAACTGGCAGTCCATACTCTGGGTCTTTCAGCAACTGATGTTGAAATCTTCCAGTGCTTTTTCCAGTTCTTCAGATCAGTTCTATTCATATCATCCCCCCCACACCGATCATTGACCATAGCATTTTTGGTGTGTATTGGTCAGTTGGAAGACCCAATAACAATCCAGAAGAAGAATGATTTGGAGATGCTGGTGTTGGACTGGGGTGTACAAAGTTAAAAACGCTGCAACACCAGGTTATAATCCAAAAGGTTTAATTGGAAGTACTAGCTTTTGGAGTCCTGCTCCTTCATCAGGTGATAATGGTTGCCAATATTTGGTGGAATCCAACTTTAGCTGTGAAATCTCCACTTTCACCACATTGCTCCTTCCTCTTTCTGGCACTTATTATACATTTTCGGTCATAGTTGACTGCACTTCTTAGGGACTCCTTACCTTCAAGCACTTCTCCAGACCTGTGCCCTATGCGTCCAGTCATAAGTCTTCTAGAGATTTATTAATACAATCTCCACGTTTCATTGACCTTTCTGATAATTATGTAATTTTTGTCTCAAAATGAGAAAGACATTATTATTCCATGCATGAATCTGAACCGACCTTCGTGGATTTCCACTATTCTCCTCAGTCTTTTGTCCATTATTCTCTTCCTTATCATGAAGGTATGAGGTAGGAAATTAATTCTTTGATAGCCTTGAAAAACTCCCACAATTTCAGAGAGGGAGTGGTCAAATTATAGAACAGGGCTCCCAAGGGAGATGCTGGAAGCAATTATTTATCACTTCATTCAAGATTAATGTCTTTGGGAAATAATACTTGGGATACAGTGAGTAATTTTGAGATGTAAAATCTAGAGCCATCTTGAAAGGTCTCTTTTGGATGTATGGTTCCCAATGATTTTCTTTGTTACATAATAGATAGAGATTTATTGCTATAATCAGCTAACAACTATTATTGTTGTATGTCTTAAGTACCAGTTTGACGAAGCTGGTCCATTCTCAAAATTACTGTGCCCTTGAGTTTTTTTCAGAGAGGGGGTAATTGGCCAGACTCCAAGTAGACTGGGTTTGAAAGGTTTATTTGGGCCCTTTTTGTTTATCCCTAACAGATGATGCCTCTAGTCTAAGGCTTTCATGTCTTTAAAAAAAGAGTAAACAAGGGAGTGTGACCAACTTTCTAGCTGTGCAGGTCAGTTTAATTTGGGGATTAGCTGAGTCAGGGTCACAATTGAAACTAGACGCTCTGTCCCTTCTTCTATGTTCTGATTTCGTAACCTGTAAACTTTTTGTGTCATTTTTACTCTTTGTGCTAAGGGGTTTGTTTATTGGGACTATTGCAAGTATTTTGCAACAGCACCATTAAGTCAGGATAGCCTGTCAGGTTCGGATAAGATAGGTTATTTGGGTATTCTATTTTCGGTTCATTGTCTTTCATTCCGTAATTTTGTAAATAAATTCTGTTTGTTTAAAACTCGGCAGTCTGACCAGCTTATTCACTCCAGGAATATCCACTATACGCTTACCTGAAAAACTTACAAAGTTACGATCTGGGCTACCTGCTTAAAAATGTTTTGAGAGGATCAGGCCTGGTCCAGAACAACCAGAATGATGGAATATAAATGATATGGACTATGGCCTTTATTCTTCAAGCGGTTCTTATGTTCTGTAACAAGTTTCAAAGTATAAAAATCTAACTGCAAACTTGTATGTTTTATTTCACGATCAGTCCAAAATATCCAAGCTTTCAGGGTTATGTTTAGCATACTAAGGAAAAACATTAAGATCGAGTGCTTTTTTCAAGGAGAATCTGGTAAATATAGTAATGAGGATCCGAACACCTGTTTTATTCCCCTCAAAGAAATTGAAGGAAGTTCATATAGGGAAGCAAGTACTGGTCTGTTTTGCTCAGATCTTAGATTACAGCAATTAGTATAATTATTTACCTAGCAGAACCAAGTGAAAATACCCACTTAATTTCAATCCAACCCTGCAGAAACCCAGAGAAGGGGGAGATAATGTCAACACAAATACATCATGGTAACAGTCCATGTCAAAAAGACAGGTAGTTTTTTTTCTTAAAGGTGATGTGGAGTAATATCTGATCCTGATACTTTTCTGCTCCATTGTTGCCTGCTCGTAATCTTCCAATGACATGCAGACAAGACACTAATCCAGCAGCATGCTAACCAAAGGAAGTCGAGTACCAGGAAATGAGATGACGCAAGAGAAGGTGTTTGAAAGTCTTCATTGCAAGCAGTCAGAATTATTTGCAGTACCTCATAGGTTAGCAATTCTAGTGAAAAAAGAATACCAGCAAACCCCATCACATTACTCAAGCATTAACATATCTTAAATACCATTGCATCTTTATATTCACATTGCAAATTAAACCCCCAGATCAAACCTTTTGCTCTGTAGCACATTAGTCTGTTGCTATAGGTGTTGATTTAGGAGAAAAATAGAAAACATTATTTCCAAGTTCCAATCTAACTCTCCCTCACCACATTTCAAAATCAATCAGCATTCTTCCATCATCATGGGATTAGCTCCCTACCTGATAGCATCCTGAGAGTACTCCCTGGGACTACAGTGGTTCAAGAAAGTCTCCACCACCTTCTCAAGAGCAACTGGGAATAGTAATAAATAAATGCCAGACTTGGCACTAATGGTTAAATAAATAAATGGCATAATATTTTATTGGTGAGACTTCAATGTTAGTTCCAATACAATTGAACCATCACTATTGGAACACTTTGATTAATATTATAAATTTGAGCATCTGACAGTTAACCTCATTTTTAAGCCAAAATAGGAAGAAGGCTGATATTCATCAATACATTCTCTTAAGTTGATGTTCATATTTTCTTAAAAAAATTAAAAATCTCACTTCTAATTGTTGCAGAAAAGGCATCCAGTGGTCATTCAAAAGTTCATTTCTGTATTTTTTTGTGAAGTATCCAAGATATGAAACAAAAGCTGTAACAAGGAGCACGTCTCCACACAGTGTTTTTTCCTGCTCCTTGAACTTGGCTATTGAGTCACCCCAGCGTATTTTCTCTGATACCAAACCTCCAACAAGTCTGTAAGAAATTGTTACTTTTTAATGTAAATATCTTCTGTTTTCTCCTATTTGTCCAGTTTGTATATTGCACAATTATAAACTAGGACAAAGTGTAGAAAGATGATTTGTTCACAGACTTTAACAGTGACATTCTAAATTATGGTCTAGCAGGTGTGCAAGTGAGATGCTAGGGTAATTTACCCTATTTTCCTGTGAAAGTAACCCAAAAGGTCAAAGCTGCTGTTGCAAAGTTCCTCTTAGCTTAATTACTGCCTACAAATGAGGGGAAGTTTGCATTTCACCATTTAGAAGAAATGACAGTAATCTTGCTGCCCTAAAGTCCTTCACAATCAACTAATTATTTTTGATGAGTATTAACTGACTTAAACTTTCCTTTCACAAAAGCAGATAAAGCTGAAAATGCCTATATTGAAGGGACCCTTAGACCTGGAATTGTAACCTGTATTTACCTTAGTAGCTAAGCATTGACATTCATCATGATTGCACAAGAAAATCCCAATGAAATCCAGTGTACTATCCAATAATAAGTCTAATGGTGTACACATATACAGTCCAGGAAATTGTGAAAAGATCGCCTTCTCAGGGTGCATCTCTGCTGCAGCCTAATAGATCAAGTTACTCTTTCTTATTTGAATTATAAAGAAAAAGATATTAAAGCGACAAATGCATACTGGTCCAATTTATCTTCCATAAGTTCCAGAACGGCCAGTACATTCATTTCCAATTTTTACTAGTTTCTCCCTCTGGTTTTAACATTTTGAAAATATTTAAACATAGGTGTAAGTATTTAAAATGATTAAAATAATTTAAAAGTTTTAGAAGTTCAATACAACCTAATACCATTTAAAAACAGTGTTGTTAGAACACCAGCCTGAACAGTGACTGATTTATTGATCTCAAAGTGCATGACCTTTTCCGAAGACATCAATGGGGTTTAATTTTGCTGAAAGTGGAGCATGCTCTTAGATCTTTGAAATTAGTTTGCCATGCTACAGCTTAGAGAGAGCTGATACATGAGAACAAGGTATTCATGGATTTATTTTGAGCAATTAGCAACATTTTTGTATGTCCGCCTGCATAGCAGGTATGTGAGACTTCATTTATGTTTCATTGAAGGAACAGCTTCTTTGACAATCCAGATTTTTTTGTATGTTTGCAGTTTAGCTCTGGAGAGTGCAGCTTATTGCTCAGAGATGAGAGTACTACATTGGGTCAAGGTGACATGATAATTTGTTTTAAAAATCTTAAAAGGCCTTAACCAATGACATTGCACCATAGTATATGAACAGCTGATCTTTCTTCTGAACATATTTTTTTCTTATATATCTAAGAGGTCAGTGCTAACTTATTGAAAATAAACCAGATTTTATGATCAAAGCAGCATACCCTTAAATGGAGGTAAGCATTAAAAATTGCACAATTTTTCAGACAGTTTTGTACTGTAGGAATTGGAAATATGGAGCAAACTATGGGCATACTGCCGGGGCAGTGTAAATATTTTGTTCACTTGAATTAATTGGCCAAAACCTATTAATACTTACGATGTTGTAGAGTCCTTCATGAACTTAACTCCCTAAAGTATTGTGCATGGCACAGAAACACCAAGGAGGAGAAAGTGAAGTCTGCAAATGCTGGAGATCAGAGCTGAAAATGTGTTGCTGGAAAAGCGCAGCAGGTCAGGCAGCATCCAGGGAACAGGAGAATCAACGTTTCGGCCATAAGCCCTTCTTCAGGATTCCTGAAGAAGGGCTTATGCCCGAAACGTCGATTCTCCTGTTCCCTGGATGCTGCCTGACCTGCTGCGCTTTTCCAGCAACACATTTTCAGCACAGAAACACCAAGAGCTTACAATGTTTTGGAAGTCCTAAAATTCAGTGTTAATAGGCTGTTAATCATTAAATGTGAATATGCTTACCCATATTTAAAATGAGCGATTGAAGTAATACTTGAACAACATTACAATTGTACAAAGGGCCAAGGACCTAGTGTGTTTGTCAAACTCAATTTTTCATCCCACCACCCTTAGTATCATCAGAATTTTTTTCCAAGTTCAGTAACAGCTCAATAACGTAATGAAATATAACCCAAAGACAAATTATACATCTAAAAATTGTGAAAGATCTGGAACTGAGAATTTGCTCATTTGATTCTATTGATTCAAGTCCGAATTTACCTATTTGCAAGTGAAATTGTCCTGTTGGTGTTATCAGCTTCTTGCTGACATTTGAGTTTTTCAGATGTGGCTTTTTCAAATTCAGCTGTCAATTTTGCTAAATTATCATCAAGTTCCTAAAAATTAATATTGATAAGTTGTTAGAGAAAAAGATTGTAATCTAGAAACCCCTTTGTAATAATGCTTAATATTCCTGTTATTTTAAATTTTTAACATACTTAAGATAAAACAAAGATAGTGATTAGCTAATAATCATATTCTAATATGACTACTGTAATATTAGGCCTGTGTGACATTAGGACAATACAATACAACATTCTCTTTATCATTTTCATGTCAGAAATATTAACACCCATCTAAATGAAAAGTAACAAATAGATTGTGTTATAAATCATTAAATTTAAAAGATAATATCCAAAATAATATTTATACTTATGCACTTAGATAACAATATATTATGACTACTATATTTTACATTACTGTTGCAGTTAAGTTTACACTTGCATATCACTATTATTATGCAGGGTGCTTCAAAAAGAATTGCAGGTGCCAGATTGGAAATTAATGGAAATTTGAAGAATGTTACTAAGTTCTGAAGAGACATTCTAAGAGAGAAAAGAATGTGAAAGTATGCAGGATCACACCAAAGTGAGAAGGGAAAGATTAAGGATTCATTTTCAGAACTGCAAAGTTAGTAGAGCTGTACTATTTCCCCTGAAATTAAAAAATAAAATTTAGCCTTTAATTTATAAATTCAAAGATTGTAATGCCTAACTTTGGCATGGATTTGGGACTTAATAGATTTGACGATTGTCTGCGCAGATTGAATCCAGGCTGTTCCACTACTAAATTGGCATACATTTTATTTTATGCCCATTTTAGTCCACAGAAAACAGGTGCAACACATACAAATTTTTGTCCCAAAGAATTGTTGGGTGCAAAAGCATGTCAAATATGAGTTCCTAAAAGCATCGGAATTTGGCAGTGATTTACCAGAGTACGAGGTATTATCTGATACACAGCAAACATTTGTCCAGTGTAGACTAGGATTGGAAAGCCTTGTAAATAGGAATGCGTACTTTGAAATCAATTCACTTGGTCCAATGGAATTTTGTGTTGTTTAGGGCAATGCTGAGAAACATTTAGTATAGGACAAGATGTAATGGTACAGGGAGGACGAGCCATTTGGATGCAAAACTGGCTCAAAGTTAGGAGACAGAGGGTGGTGGTGGAGGGTTGCTTTTTGGACTGGAAGCTTGTGATTAGCACTGTGTCACAAGGATCGGTGCTGAGTCCACTGCCTTTTGTCATTAATATATATGATTTGGACGTGAACATAGGAGGTATGGTTAGTAAGTTTGCAGATGACGCCAAACATTTGTGGTGTAGTGGACAGCAAAGAAGGTTACTTCAAAGTACAATGAGAGCTTGATCAGATGGGCTATTGGGTCGAGGAGTGGCAGAGGAATTTAATTTAGATAAATGTGAGGTGGTGCATTTTAGAAAGGCAAATCAGGGAGGACTTATATACGTAATAGGAAGATCCTGGGGAGTATTGCCAAACAAAGAGACCTTGGAGTGCTGGTTCACAGTTCCTTGAAAGTGGAGTCATGGGTAGACAGGATAGTGAAGAATACATTTCGTATACTTGCCTTTATTGGTCAATGCATTGAGTATCGGAGTTGGAAGGTCATGTTGTACTGTGCAGGACATTGCTGGGGCACTTTTGGAATACTGCATTCCATTCTGGTCTCCCAGGAAGGATGTTGTGAAATTTGAAAGGATTCAGAAAAGATTTACAAGGAGGTTGCCAAGGTTGGAGGGTTTGAGCTATAAGGAGAGGCTGAAGAGGCTGCGGCTGTTTTCCCAGGAGCATGAGAAGCAGAGAGGTGACCTTATAGAAGTTTATAAAATCATGAATTGCATGGATAGGGACTTTTCTCCGGAGTAGAAGTGTTCAAAACTAGAGGAAATAGGTTTAAGGTGAGAGAAGAAAGATTTAAAAGAGATTGAAGAGCAACCTTTTCACGCAGGGGGTCGTGCATGTCTGGAATGAGCTACCGGGGATGTGGTGAAGGCTGATACAATTGTAACTTTTAAAAGGCACCTGGATGGGTATATGAATAGGAAGGGTTTAGAGGGATGTGGGCCAATTGCTAAAGAGTAGGGCTAAATTAACTTAGGATACCTGTATGGCATGGATGAGGTGGACCAAAGGGTCTGTAGGGATTTTATAAAAATTGGCAGCACGGTGGCTCAGTGGTTAGTACTGCTGCCCCCCAGTGCCAGGGACCCATGTTTGATTCCAATCTCAGACAACTGTCTGTGTGGAGGTTGCACATTCTCCCTGTGTCTGTGTGGGTTTCCTCCGGGTCCTCCGGTTTCCTCCCACAATCCAAACATGTGCAGGTTAGGTGAAATGGCCATGCTAAATTGCCCATAGTGTTCAGGAATGTGTAGGTTACATGCATTAGTCAAGGGTGGATTGCTCTTCGGAAGGTCAGTATGGATGTGTTGGGCTGAAGGGCCTGTTTCCATACTGTAGTGATTCTATGATTCTAAAATATATAGTCTATTTCCATGCTACAGCTCTATGAATCTATGACTAAGGGTCAGGACATCAAGTTTCAAGTCCAATCTGTTCCAGAAGTGTGTCTGGACAGGGTTGATTGGAAATGACTATAGCTAGTAAAGTGTATCAAATTCTTGGCCCTTCAGACTCCAAGCATTATTTTATGGCCTGTTGTGACTTAATTATGTCCCAACCCGATGCCAAGAGACCTAACTCAAGTCCCACCTGTTCCAGCGATATTTAAACACATCACTGAACAGGTTGATTAGACAATGTCCATCATAGTATAATTGTTTTTGTGTAAGATAGAATTAGGATTTAAAAGTCATTCAGAAATAGCTTGAATCACAATAATCATTTATGGCCCACTTGGAGATGATATATTGTTATGAAGTTGAAGGTGTGCACTGACCTTTAAGAGAGAGTGAATGTTGTTTTGCACTAAGAGCTTACAAGCACCTGTCATATGAATAACTAGCAGTCTCAGAGTGTACTGGAAAATTTAAAATATGTAATATTTGGCTGTGAAATAAATACCTGAATTGGCTGCTGTTTTGACAACAATTCGAATTTGAACTGAGTGGTTAAATTATGCCCCAGGATACTAAAACCCAATTGAGTTTGAATTTATTGTTTTGCCAATCTCGAACCAATAAGATGATCGGATGTTGGGGGTATAAAAAAGCAGGAATTTTAAAAGTCACACAGAGTAACTGCCATTGAAAGAGAGAGAGAGAGAGACAAAAGATTGAAACACTCTCTATCAAAGGTACCTTTTCATATAAAAAATATTCTCATTAATAGAAAGTAGAATGCCCAGAGAGATCTTCAGCCAGAACAAGCAGACACCAATGATGACAGCCACTGTATGGTTTTGAAATTAAGTTGATGTAAGAGTTTTATTAGAACAGTATATTGTCATAGTGTTGGAGGCAAATAATAAGCAGTTAAGAGAAAGGGGGTCTTAGAGTTGTGAATAGTTGTAGTTTAGTGTTCAGTTTTAGAGTTAAAGAATAAATTGGTATTATTTTCTTTAAACAGTGGAATTTTGGAATTCTCTGTCACTCATATTTTAACGGATTATGAGGTGAGATGAGCTTTTCTGGGTGTTTGGTTTCATTAACAGAAGGGTTCACTGCCATGTTGTAGCAATATTTAAGGCATATACGCAATCTGACAAATACACAACTTTTCAAGTACATTATTCTCTATCATGGGTATTAAAAATTCTTAATAATACTTAAAATAACTATTGAAATTTGTACATTATTTGACATGCACACTCACATTTATCATACGTGTGATACCAGCAAGTTTCTCCTGTGCAGCTGCCAGTTCAGCATTGGCCTGTGCCAGAGCTATCCTCTTGGGTTCCACTTCACAAAAGACCTCATAAAATTTGACAATATTTATGCACCATGAACACAGACCAGCTGCAGCAATGGATTTAGTACGAATAAAATCAGGATCAAACATTGCATTATCAAGAATTGGCCTGGAACCAATGATGTGAGCAAGTAAATTTTATATCAATGTTGTTGAAATGTTAATAATTCATTTAAAGAAAGCTGTCCTTAAAAAATGTAATCACATACATGAGAACCATGATAGAAAACAAATGGAAATATAATATAACTCACTGAGTATTACAGTGGAGCTCAAACACTGAAGTGTCAATCAAATAAAAGTTCATGTAAGACAAAAGCTGCAAATAATTTACAGAAAATCTTCATTTTGTGGTAAATAATCTAAGATACAATCAAAATGTCTTTAGAAGCATTCGGTCTTCAATAAAACAATACTGGTAATAATCATTTGGGAATGCATCCAGAGATTTCTGGGAGGATAAAATGCTTTGCCAAAGAATGGTTAAGGAAGGTTTGATAAATATTTTTCACAGATAAATCTACAATGGCTCTGAGTAGAGAGTAAAGTTAAATGAGGAGCGAATATCCAAAAAGAGACACATATGGTTGGCAGAGGCCCTCTGGTAAATTGCAAGAGTTTGGGGTAAAGGTTGGTTAAGGGTATGCAGTGGTGAAGTGGATTGGTTGTTTGTTAAGGTGATGGTGGTGATGACGTTTTAGCTCTTCCATACTCAAGGACATTGCAATTCAGACTTTCAATGATGTTTTAGTTGCTGCCTAAGGGGAAAATGGAAATCAGGTTGCTTATTAGGTTCTCAAGACAGAATGAGGGAAACAGAAACTCAAGAATTTCAAGTTTCAAGAAGACAGTGACTTAATTTTTATTGGAATAGATTTTAATATTATTCATGGCTGCCATGGAATAGGGTAGAGCGAACTTGCTTGTGGACATGATTTACATTTAATTTAAACTTACCATGGCAGACTTTACTATGGCTGTTATTGTGACTCAAAAAGAAATAATTTATATGAATTCTTGGGAAATCCAGAAGTCTGGAACTTGGAGCAAGACAAACTTTTATTTTCATAGGGATCTAAGGGTGCTAGAAGCCAGGAGGGTTTAAGAGGAAGGTTCTTTTCTGGGAGGGTGGCAGGAGAAGCTGTCCATAGAGTAATTGGTGTGAACATTGTTGATGCTGCCTGTCACAGAAGTAAGTTGAAAAAAAACTAGGATCCAATGTAGGAAAATGTTCAGCGACTTGATAGCTTTAGCAAGGTAAACACAATCCCCAACAGGCTTCTGAATATCCACCATGTAGCAGGCGTACCTGAGGAGCTTTAGAGTGGGAGGCCACTTTTGACTTTGTACCAGCCTCCACCACTTCCTTTGGCAGCTCATTCCATGCACACACCACCCTCTGCATGAAAAGTTGCCCCTTAGGTCCCTTTTAAATCTTTCTCCTCTTGTCTTAAACCTATGCCCTACCTTACCCATGTCCCTCATGATTTTATAAACTTCTGTAAGGTCACCACTCAGCTTCTGATGTTCCAGTGAAAATAGCCCTAGCCCATTCGGCCTCTCCCTATAGCTTGGCCTAACCAATGACCTGTACAGCTGCAACATGACCTCCCAACTCCTATACTCAATGCACTAACCAATAAAGGTGAGTGTACCAAACACCTTCTTCACTCCCCTGTCGACCTGTGACTCCACTTTCAAGGAAGATGAACCTGCACCCCAAGGTCACTTTGTTTGGCAAAACTCCCCAGGACCTTACCAATAAATGGGCAAAAGTGAGGACTGCAGATGCTGGAGATTAGAGTCGAGAGTGTGGTGCTGGAAAAGTACAGCAGGTCAGGCAGCATCCGAGGAACAGGAGAATCGACGTTTCGGGCAACAACCCTTACCATTAAATGTACACATCTTGCCCTAATTTGCCCTATCAAAGTCCACATCTCACATTTATCTAAATTAAACTCCATCTGACACTCCTTGGCCAAAGTTGCCCATCTGATCAGGGTCCCATTGTACTCAGGTAATCCTCTTCGCTGTCCACTACATCACCAATCTTGGTGTCATTTCAAAGTTATTGTTACCTCCTGTATTCATATCTAAATCATTTATGTAAATGTCAAAAAGCAGTGGACCCAGCGCTGATTCTTGCAGCACACTGATGGTCAGAGGCCTCCAATCCAAAAGCAATCCTCCATCACTACCCTCTCTTGTACCTTAAAGCCAATTGTGTGTGCAAATCGCTAGTTCTCCCTATATTGCACATGATCTAGCCTTGCTAATCAGTCTACCCTGTGCAGCTTTGTCAAATGCAGTTCCAAAATATGTTTGGAAAGTTAAAATCCCCTAACATAACCACCCTATTATTCTTACAGATAACTGAGACCTCCTTACAAATTTGGTTCTCAATTTCCTGGTGAATATTGGGGGTCTATAGTACAATCCCAATAAGATGATAAATGCCTTTCTTATTTATCAGTTCAATTCATATACAGAGGAACCTCAATTTTCCGAATGACATGGGGTGGGGGTGAGTATTTTGTTCGGATAATCAAATGTCAGGTAATTGAATGCTGGATAACACAGTTTAGCCAAGCATCGGCACATTGCAATATTATTTGGATATATTGTAATTCAGATCATCGAAGTTTGGATAATCGAGGTTCCTCTGTAACTTCCATGGATGTACTTCCAGGAATATCCTCCCTAAGCACAGCAATAATGTTATCCCTAATCAGAAATACCATTTCCCCTCCTCTCTTGACCCCTTTTCTTTCCTTCCTACAGCATTTATGCACTGGAACATGAAGTTGCAGTCTCTAACGCATATTTCTGCCATAGCTATGATATCCCTGTCCCATGTACCCAACCATGTCCTAAATTCATTTGCCTTACCTGTCAGGCCACTTGCATTGAAATAAATAATTTATCAGTCCTACCTCATTCTTTGCCTTGCTCCTGCCTGCCTTGACTGTTTGACTTGTTCCTTTTCTCAACTGCACTAGCTTCAAACTGATCACTTTTCCCACTATACCTGTGGATCCCAATCCTCCCACCCACCCACCCCTTTACTAGTTTAAACCCTCCCGAGTAGCTCTAGGAAATCTCCCCATCATTATATTAGTCCCCTTCCAAAACATGTGCAATGCCTCCTTCTCATTTAGGTCACTTCTATCTCAGAATCACCAGAAGAGATTCCAATGATCTAAAAATGTGTATCCTTCAAGTCCTTGCTAAAGAAAAAAAGATAAAATGTTTGAAAAACAGTTTATAAATAGATGAGGAATTAAGTCAATTTCCATCCATTTTGCAGCATTTAGTGCTATTCAGGTTCCTGATATAGATTCTGGTCCAGATGTCTGTATCCTCACTGGTAATGATACAGTCTTTTTCTTGACAGAGTTTCAGAAATGTTCTTGCCTGCAGAGAACCTGCAATCCTACTCCAACCTTACATGTTCCCTTTCTGGTAATAACAAGAGAGCATCCATATTACCTTCCCAACAAGCTGGGAATGCTACTACAAAATAATACCTCATGCCAAACAGATTTCTGGGGGCAGTGGAGATGGGAGTAAAGAAGTAAATGTTCATGGTCAAATTTTAGTGTTTATATCATTGTCCCAAAAGAACTTGGCAGATATGCATAGAAAAGGATCAATTACCAATGGTGTGCCACAAGGATCGGTGCTGGGTCCATTACTTTTCATCATTTATATAAATGATTTGGATGTGAGCATCAGAGGTAGAGTTAGTAAGTCTGCAGATGACACCAAAATTGGAGGTGTAGTGGACAGTGAAGAAGGTTACTTTAGATTACAATGGGATCTTGATTAGATGAGCCAATGGGCTGAGGAGTGGCAAATGGAATTTAATTTAGATAAATGTGAGGTGCTGCATTTTGGGAAGGCAAATCAGGATAGGACTTATACACTTAATGGAAAGGTCCTAGGGAGTGTTTCTGAACAAAGAGACATAGGTGCAGGTACATAGGTCCTTGAAAGTGGAGTCGCAAGTAGATAGGATAGTGAAGAAGATGTTTAGTATGCTTTCCTTTATTGGTAAGATTATTGAGTACAGGATTTGGGATATCACGTTGTTTCGATACAGGACCTTGGTTAGGCCACTATTGGAATATTGCATGCAATTCTGGTCTACTTCCTATCGGAAAGATGTTGTGAAACTTGAAAGGGTTCAGAAAAGATTTACAAACCTGTTGCCAGGTTTGGAGGATTTGAGCTATAGTGAGAGGTTGAATAGGCTAGAGCTGTTTTCCCTGGAGCGTTAGAGGCTGAGGGGTGACCTTATAGAGATTATAAAATCATGAAGGGCATGGATAGGATAAATAGACAAAATCTTTTCTCTGGGGCGGGGGAGTCCAGAACCAGAGGGCATAGGTTTAGGGTGAAAGGGGAAAGATATAAAAGAGACCTAAGGGGCAACGTTTTCATGCAGAGGTGGTACGTATATGGAATGAGCTGCCAGAGGAAGTGATGGAGGTTAGTACAATTGCAACATCTAGATGAGTATTTGGAGGGATGTGGGCTGGGTGCTGGCAGATGGGACTAAATTGGGTTAGACCGAAGGATCTGTTTCCGTGCTGTACATCTCTATGACTCTATGAATCAATATGTTTTCTCTGATATAACTGCTCAGCATGTGAGAAGGAAATTTGTTATAGCCTGTCAGGTTTCAGCAGCATGTATACTCTTACCCTTCCTTGAAAATAAGTATGTTTAATAGAGCCTATTAATTATACCTGGATTCATTTTGATTTCACAATGCAACAGATTTTCTCCCCCTGACTGATGTTTACAATGGTGCAGATATCTCACAACAAGACAGTGCAGCAGCAGGATCATTGAGCTGCTCTAGACCACCTATTTACATATGTAAAGTCCTCAGGTCCATTTCAATCATCGATGAAGGATGCCTCAAATAGTCTTTACTTAATTTGGCAATTGATACACCTTTGACTGTGAAAGCAAGCGCATTTCCTGATTCTCATTTTCAGGATTAATAGACTATGTAGGGTATAAAAGAAAATTTCTCGGTACATATGTTTCAAATTGAAGTGTACAATAAAAATTATGCAAATTTGCATATTTGTCAGAAAAATGTCAGATTTAAAGAAAAATCATAGACTTGCTATCAATTTATAGCTCATGCAATTACCATTGGATTAACACACGATGAATGAACAAAAATACATTCATAACTATAAGACAGAATTTATTAAATGTATAGATTGTTTTAACTAATATAGAGTTGTAAAATTCAAAGCAATCAAAGACTTAAAAATTCATTGACATACCGGAAAGCTTTCAAAGAAGAATCAGGGATGTGTTCCTTGTCATAGTTTATTAGTGAATCTAAAAAACTATCCACTTTACCCATCATAACTTTAGCAGCTTTCCAGCTTTTGTCCTTTGGGAGTTTTCCACTTGGTGCTAAAAGGATCATTACGGCAGCTGCCACAAGAACTACAGCATCTGGTGGGGAGCCAAAAGATTTCAGCTCTGTCAAGTTGTTCTAATAAGAAAAAAGAATCAGGTTAATAGTTTAAAACAAAACATGAAAATTAACATTCTAAGATAATATATTTGTTGAAGGCACACTGCTCAAGAAAATAGGCTGAAGAGAAAAGAGTTTTTCGACTTTTCCAGTCAAGGTAATTGTGCTGCATTTCTTTGTGCTGCATAGCAGAGGAAATTTGGTGAATGGATACCGATCTGAATAAAATTTCAATTTTTCTGGTGAGCCAGAAATGTCCTCTCTTTACCCTAACAAAATCATTTCTATCTTGGTATGACTTAAATAAAGTTTCAAAGGATCAAATTCCATTTGCAAACATTTGGAATTATATAGGAATGGGACAAAATCTTCGAAAGAATCCATGCAGACTC
This sequence comes from Chiloscyllium plagiosum, assembly GCF_004010195.1. NCBI lineage: Eukaryota > Metazoa > Chordata > Chondrichthyes > Orectolobiformes > Hemiscylliidae > Chiloscyllium > Chiloscyllium plagiosum. Next base: position 43,222,429 of record NC_057733.1, on the reverse strand, counting down.
AATGGCGAAATGATCTTCTTCAGTGTTTAATGAATGAGAGGGGTGGAGAGATTTGGCAAGGGCCTCACAGAGAGTTGATGACAAGGTTGAGAATTTTTAAAATGAAGTGTTCCCAGTTCATGAGCAAGTGTGGGACATGAATACAAGAGTGATGGATGGTTGGTGCTTAATGCAATTAAAGTATGGGCAGCTGAGTTTTGGGTAAGCTCATGTTTATATTACATGGGACAAGGCAAGTCATCAACTGTAGTATTTTAAATACTCATGTCTGGATATAATAGAGGACAGACAAAAGCTAAGGGACAGACAAAAGCAAATGATATTGAGTTAATAGAACTTATTCAACAGGGATGGTATGGATATGGGTCTGAAATCATACTTCAGGGTCAAGTAAGATGCCAACATTTTAATCAGCCTGTTTCACCATCACACAGTATTGAAGGAGAGCTTTATATGACATAGTAGGCAGTATGACATGGTAGATTGGAATCAATTTACACAGAACAAATTGTAGTGAAACTCAGAAGAGATTTCCAGCTATAACGTTAAGAGCAACTTGATCATATGGTCAGTACCAAGAGGAGTTAAACAATTTAGCAACTTGGAGCTGTCAAACTCATGGGTGCTGAAAAAGCGCAGCAGGCCAGGCAGCATCCGAGGAGCAGGAGAATCAATGTTTCGGGCATAAGCCCTTCTTCAGGAATGAGGCTGTTGTGCCAAGCGGGCTAAGATAAAAGGTGGGAAACTTCATTAATGGACTAAATGGCCAACTTCTGCTCTGATGCCTTATGATATTATTAACAAATCAATTGGCCAATAATCTGAACTGCCTGGATTTCTGGATCCCACTTTGCACTCTCCTGAGCAAAGTTAGAAAAAAACTGGCAAGTAAGCATGATGGTTTAATTTGCCAATTTTTGTACCCAACCATGCTGTTGGAAATTTTACAAATATTAAGTTTATTTTATAAATTACTGTTCCTTTTTAATTTCTTCTCTTGCACTTAATTCCAATCTTATATTCTCTCTTTATTTTTCTTTCTATACTTTATACAGTGTTCTAAAAGTAGCCTAAAAATGTCTTGTACAGCTGCAACATGTCCTCCCAACTCTTTTACTCAATGTTCTGACCAAGAAAGGCAAGCATACCAAACACCTTCTTCACTATCCTATCTACCTGCGACTTCATTTTCAAGAAACCAAGAACCTGCACTCCAAAGTCCCTTTACTCAGCAACTATCTTCAGGACCTTACCATTAAATGTGTGAGTCCTGCCTTGTTGACTATTTCCTTGCTTTTCCAAATGTTTGTAAACCATGTCCCTCAGAATCCCCTCAACAACTTACCCACCACTGACATATAGTTTCCTGGCTTTTACTTACAGCATTTCTTAAATATTGGCACCACACTAGCCAACGTCCAGTCTTCTGTAACCTTACTGCAGCTTTCGATGATATGAATATCTGAGCAAGGGCCCCAGCAATCTCTTCTCCAGCTTCCCACAAAGTTCTGGGAAACACTTGATCAGGTCCCAGAGAATATGTACCTTTATCAATTTAAGAACTCCAGTACCTCTTCCTTTATAATATGAACTCTTTTCAAAACATCATTATTTACTTCCTCAAGTTTCCCAGCTTCCATGTCCTTCTCCACAATAAATGCTGATGCAAAATATTTGTTTAGTATCTCATCCGTCTACTGTGGTTCCACACATAGACAACCACATTGATCTTTGAGAGGCCCTATTCTCTCCCTAGTTGCTCTTTTGCCCTTAGTGCACTGATAGAATCCTTAACACTATTTGCCAAAGTTGTCTCATGTCCCCTTTTAGCCCTCCTGATTTCCTTCTTAAGTATACTCCTTCTGCCCTTATACTCCTATAGGGATTCAATCCCAGCTGTCTATACTTGACATATGTTTCCTTTTTCTTGACCAGGGCCTCAATTTGTCTAGTCATCCAACATTCCCTACACCTACCAGCCTTGCCCTTCACACTAATAGAAACATCTTGTCGCTGAATTCTTGATATCACATTTTTAAAGGCTTCCCACTTTCTAAATGTTCCTTTACCTACAAATTGCTTCCCTCAATCAACTTTTGAAATTCCTGTCCAATACTGTCAAAGTTGGCCTTATTCTAATTTAGAAATTTAAAACGTTTTTGATCAGTTCTACCCTTTCCTGTAACAATTTTAAAACTAATATAATTATGATCACTTGCCCCAAAGTACTCACTAACTGACACCTCAGTCACTTGCCTTGCCTTAATTCCCAACAGAAGGTCAAGTTATGCTCCTCTAATAGGTACAACCTAGAGTTTCCATAGGTTTTCTTGTACACACTTAATAAATTCTTCCCCATCCAAGCCCTTACCACATAAAGAGTCCCAGTCTATATTTGGAAAGTTAAAATCCTCTACCATTACAACTCTATTATTCTGACTACTGGGGCCCATAATACAATCCCAGCAAGGTGATTATCTCTTTCCTATTTGTCAGTTCCACACATATAACTTCACTGGATGATATCTGTAAGTACAGCTGTAATGATCTCCCCAACCAAAAACGCCACTCTCCCTCCACTCTCGTCTCCCTTTCTGTCCTGCCTATCCCTGATCCAAGTTTCCGTAAGAACTGTGATATCGCAGTCCCATATTCCCAATCATGCCATAAGGTCATCTGCGTTTACCTGTCGGGCCTTTTTTCAATGAAATAAATACAGTTTAATTTATCAGTCTTATCTCGCTCTCTGCCAAGCTACTTTCTGTTTTGTCTATTTAACTTGCTTCCCTTATTTACTGTACTAGCCTCAGTCTTTTCCACATTTTCAATATTGCTTTGGTACCCACCCCACTTTACTAGTTTAAAGCCTCCCAAATAGCACTAGCTAATCTCCCCACAAAGATATTGGCCCCTTTCTAATTTAGATGGAACCCCTCTCTCTTATACAGGTCATTTCTAATCCTGAAGAGGTCCCAATTGTCCAAAAATGTTAATTTTAGCCTTCTGCACCAGCTCCTCAGTCACACATTCATCTTGCTCTATCCTCCTATTGCTAACCTCTCCAGTACGTAGCACCAGGAGTTGTCCAGATATTATTACTACCCTTGAGACCTACTTTTTAACTTCCTGGTAAGGTTCCAATATTCTTTCTGCAGAACCTCATCCCTTTCCCTACCAAAGTCACAACAGCCTCTAGCTGATTACTATCCCCTAGCAGAATATTCTGCACTCTTCCCAAGATATCCTCTTGTTCTTGTAAACTCCTCATTGCCTCTATCTGCCACACCAACTGATCTATGCAGTCCAGCAGGATTCACAATCCTTATTCCAGTTTCAATGCAATTGAAAACATACAATGATTACATTAAGCCATTTAGAAACTAAGATAAGGAAATAAATAAGAATATTTTTTTTTTAAAAGAAGCTTTTCTGCATATGTGCCAAACCCACAATCATCCAGAAATGAAATTTAAATTCAATGTCATAGATAGTTAACGTTAAACCATGTAAACTCCAGAGAAAGATGAAACAAGTAATTCAGAAGCAATCTTACATAACATTTATAAATTCCCTCTTGTATTAGATTAACGATTGAGAGTTAAATTTCATGATCTAGGTAGAAACAAAAGCTATCAGGTGTTAATTTCCAAATTTAAAAACAGTAGTTCACGTGAATCTTCTCTGTAAGAGTACTTAGTGAAACTGGTTTGGGCAGTCTCATGAGAACTTATGACCATTGAAAAAATCTAGTTTTAACTGCACAAAAGTGAAAATTCCATTCTGAAATAATATCCATTCTGAAATAATATTTCCTAAAATGCTACATGCAAGAGGAAATAGTCACATTGGTGGTCACTATTTATGCTCTGGCTTTTTATTAAATGGCAAAATTGCCATTGTCTTATTAGACCATAGGGCTGCTCTTTCATTAGGGATACTTGACTGGTGGTGGTTTAACCTGAGAACCACCTCACCTCAAGTGATGGGGGGAGGTTCAGAAGGAGAGTCCCTCATGGTAACCACAGCCTTTACATTTACAGGTCAAGTATAATAGTTATAGACATTGTAAAGATGCCTTTACTTGATCTTAAGCTCAGGTGGCTTGACAGCTGGTTTATGATGCAGAGTGATGCCAACAGTATGCAAATTGAACCCACATTGTTGGCAGCACTCTGCATCATAAATCAGCTGTCAAGCCAACTGAGCTTAAGATCAAGTAAAGGCATCTTTACAATGTCTATAACTATTATACCTGACCTGTAAATGTAAAGTCCTGTTACTAGAGGGATATTTCAGACATGAAATGTCACACAACAGGAGATAAATGATTTATAAATCATGGGGGCATTTATCTAAATTCTAAATGCATGCATCCTTTGGCCAAATTGCTGTGACAAGAATGCAATTTCATAAAATCACCTTGCTTTCTAATATTTAGGCAGATATAAATTCACTTCATATTTATAGGAGTGTGTTGGCTGGGATTCTCTGCTTCAATGCATCATGACAAATGCTGAGGTAGCTTCTCAATCCAAACATATTAATTTTTCTCACCTCTCAATGTTTTATTCCAAAGAAATGTTGCACGCCCTGCCATATTGTGTTGTGCTGCCTGCTCTAAGTATGGTCAATATTCCAGTTCAGAATAAAAACCATTCCAAATAAATTACATGCAACCCATGAACAATGCCATTGCACATTGTCCATTATTTCTTAGTTTTACCTTATTTAATGTATTCAGTGCTTCTTGTGCTGCAATTAAAGCTGGCTCTGCTTTTGCCAAGTCTTCTTCACAAGACTGTTGTTTTTCCCTTACATTCTAAACATAAAACACAAAAACTGAAAACCTCCTTAAATTTGTGCTTTTATTATACATTCTAAACATAAAAAGGCTGAAAACCTCCTCACATTTCAAAGATTAATGCAGTAAGTCAATAAATTAATACAAAGTGCTTTACCTCATTAATGATTTGTACTTTCTTCTCTTCCTCATCAGCAATTTTTTTATTTTTGGTCACAATTTCTGTTTGCTGTCCAACAACTTTAATTAATTTGTCTGCATCCTCATTCTTCTGCTGCAGCTCTACTTCTTGTATAGCAAGTTTACTTTTTAAATCATCTACCTGTATGTAAAGATATATTCATAATTGTTAGTTTCACAATTTATTACAGTATTAAAAGAGAATATGTATATGTATAAGTTGGAAACGCTGGAATTGCTCTTCTTGCAGAACAAATGGCTGAGGGATATTAACATGGTAGATAGAGGAGAACTGTTCTAATTGGAAGGATCAAGAACAAGAAGACATCAAATAAAAATGATTGGCAAAAGGAGCAATGGCAACATACAAAAATGTTTTACAGAATGACTAGTTAGGATCTGAATTGCAATGCTTGAGAGTTTGATGCATGTCTTCAGAAAGAGAATTAGACAATTACCTGAAGAGCAAAAATTATGCAGGGCTCTGGGTGGAATTCAGGATTTGGGGAGAGGTGGGACGAAGGTGGAAGGTTCCATTTAGTGAATTGGCCAAAAGCCCTCCTGTGTTGTATGACTATAAGACTGTAAGAAGTCGGAGCGGGTGGATCCCGTTTGGCTCCTAGAGCCTGATCTGCCATTCAAAAGGAATGTGTCTGATCTGACATTCTACACGTCCACATCACTGTCTTTTTTCCCGTAACACTTGATTCCCCTACTGATAAAGAATCTATATCAGCTTTAAATATACATGAGGACCCTGCCCCCACAGCTGTCTGTGACAAAGAGGTCCAAAGACTCTCAGCCCTCTGAAAAAAGAAATTCCTCCTTATCTCTGTCTTAAATTGGCACTCCTTATTCTGAGATGATACTCTCTGGCCCTACACTCTTCCATGAGGGGAAATATCCTCAGCCCATTACAAATCCTATACGTTTCAATGAGATCACCTCTTATTCTACCAAATCTCAATGAGTAGAGCCTTAACTTATTTAATCTTTGCTCCTAAGACAATCTGTTTATAGCAGGGATCAAGCTAGTGAACATTCTCTGAACTGTCTCCACTGAAATAATATCTTTCCTTAAATAAAACACCAAAACTGCTCACAGTATTTCAGATGTGGTCCGACCACAACATGTACAGTTGTAGCAAGACTCCCTACTCTTATATTCCAACTCTTTGAAATAAGGGCTAACAATCTATTAGCCGCCTTGAGAGCCTTTCCAGGAACACGGACACACATTGAGGATATATCTTTCTCATTCAAGAAATTCTCCTTAATCAATTTTAATAGACCCCTAATCTCATTGTCATAACCCAACACAGATGAGCTAAATCCATCTGATTAAATTAGAGAATATCTGATAGCAAATAATAAGAAAACTAAAATTTTGTCTGAATCCCATGAGGAGTTGTGACATTGTGCCTTAATCATGATTGTTAAGAATCTGGTAATACATCTAAAAAGTTCCCTAGCTTTGTGAATGTTACTCAGTTGGCTTCAATTGTTTTATTCCCAAATTGCTAGAGATTTCTTGGAAATTTTTAGGCATGAAGTCAGAATCCTGATCAGAGAGTACCTCAAATAGTTATACATAATGAATAAAAATCTTAATTAACCTTTCGCCTACTACCCTTGCTGTAATGGTCCTGAAAAGAACAGCCTCGAGGTATAAAGTTAGCATGTTCATAATTGGATATACTGAAGTCCCAATTTTCCTTTTGGTATTAGTCTTACACAATTCACTACAAATTAAATAAATAGTTTTTGAAAGCTTTGAATGGTTTAGGTATGAACAGCACTGGTCTGATTATATGTTTGGTTTTATTATCACCTGACATGTATTGTACTTTACAGAACCACTCTACATCTTTATGAAGTTCCAGTCATATATAATACTTGTTTGTTGACGCTGGTATTTTCCATATTCCTAACACCCCTGCCATAGGCATTTCATGTGATGCCTGCAACAACTCAAGCGACTGACTGTGTGGAGTTTGCACGTTCTCCCCGTGTCTGCGTGGGTTTCCTCCGGGTGCTCCGGTTTCCTCCCACAGTCCAAAGATGTGCAGGTCAGGTGAATTGGCCATGCTAAATTGCCCATAGTGTTAGGTAAGGGGTAAAATGTAGGGGTATGGGTGGGTTACGCTTTGGCGGGTCGGTGTGGACTTGTTGCGCCGAAGGGCCTGTTTCCACACTGTAATGTAATGTAATCAAATCTAATCTAATCTAAAAACTTTTAAGATATCTGTGCAGTGCCACTATTTGATGAACAAGCCGCCAGTATTGGTCTGCAATTATGCAGTTATAGAGTCATACAGCACGGAAACAGACCCTTAAATCTAACCAGTCCATGCGAACATCATCTCAAACTAAACTAGTCCAACCTGCCTGCTCCTGGCCTGTTTCCCTCCAAACCTTTCCTATTCATGTATCTATCCAAAAACGTTGCAATTGTACTCACAACCCCCACTTTCTCAAGAAGTTAATTCCACATGCAAATCACTCTCTATGTAAAACAATTGCCTCTTATGTCTTTTTAAAATCTCTGTCCTCTCACCTTAAAGTGTGACCCCCTAGTCTTGAAATTCCCCCATCCAAGGAAAAAGACAACTACTATTAACTCTATCTATACCTCTCATTATTTTATAAACTTCTATCAGATTGCCTCTTCACCTCCTATGCTCCAGTGAAAAACGTCCTAGCCAATCCAGTCTTCTTGGTAACTCAAACCTTCCATACACAGCAACATCCTGGTAAATCTCTTCTGAACCCTCTCCAACTTGATAATATGCTTTCTATCTTTCCACTTCCTCATTAAAACTCTGTTTTTGATATAATCGCACTCTGGAACTGCCTCATCCTCAGCTTCAGTATGAGTTATCTTTGTTAATTGACTGAACTCTGGCTTTGTTTTCTTACCCTCATCAATTGGCTTTGTTACTTCCTCAAAAAACACAATCAAGTTTGTGAGACACGACCTCGCCCACACAACGCCATGCTGCTTATTGTTAATAAGTCCATATTTTCGGAATTGGTGTAAATTCTGTTTTTAAGAATCTTCTCCAACAGTTTCCCTACCACTAATGTTAGGCTCACCAGCCTGTAATTTCCTGAATTATCCTTGTCACCCTTCTAAAATGAAGGAACAGTATTGGCTATTCTCCAATCCTCTGCGAACTTTCTTGGAGTATAGATTAGTGTTTGTCTCATCACGGAAAACACACGTAGAAATTCATCTAGCTTTAGTATATTAGCTGCAATTCTAATAAAAGTTAGGATTCTGTTCTACGTTTATGTTCAGTATTTACAATAATAAATATGAAACATTAGAGATCTACAAACCTGGCCAGCAGTACTGTTAAGTTTAGCCAAACCATTTTCAAGCCTATCCATTTTAGCAATCAACTCTTTTCTTTGCTTTGAGAGCAGGTTTTGATAGAGCTTTATTTGTTCCAGAAATGTTTTGGGAGTGGTGTAGTTGTAGCGCCTTTCAGTTGTTAGGTAGATTGAAGACATCTCTTGGACGCTTTTATGTACAAATGACATGAACAAGCTTATAGAATGCTTTACGTCAGTCTGAAAGGTAATTCAGTATACAATAAAGTATTCAGTGCACTTGTGTTAAATAAAACATGCAAATTAATAGTACAACTGTAATGAAAATGTTTCATATTGAATATTTTATTTGGGGATTAATATTTTGAAAGATTGTGAAAGAATTATTTTATTCCAAATTTTGGACTAGTTTCTTTCAGAGGTCATTGAAAAGTAACTGTAGACTTTGGAACATACTTCTCGCAATGTTTCCTGGAAATCATACAACTTGCAATAAATGCTTCTTTTGGTGGTGACCTCCTCCCATGTCTGTTTTGAAAAGTGTGTGGTTTGGAGTTTGTTCTTGTCTTCTTTTGGAGGAAAAACACTACAAGCAAGGAGGTAGAGACAAAAAAACTACAGATGCTGGAATCCAAAGCAGACAGGCAGGAGGCTGGGAGAACACAGCAAGCCAGGCAGCATCAGGAGGTGGAGAAGTCGATGCTTTGGGTGTAACCCTTCTTCAGGATGGGGTCCCCAGTCCTGCAGAAGGGTCACACCCGAAATGTCGACTTCTCCACCTGCTGATGTTGCCTGGCTTGCTGTGTTATTCCAGCCTCCTGCCTGTCTACAAGCAAGGAGGTGACTAACATATTTCAGATTTTTCCAAAAGAAAATCCCTATCATCGTGAATTTAGGATGAAATCCATTCCTTTTTCTGGAAGGGTGATTGAAATAATTTCTTAATATTTAATTTATGAGCAGGCTGCATCTGCCAAGATTTTGGAGACAAGTTAAGCTATTTAATTTACTAGTACAAGGTCCCTGACCAGAAGACTGTGTAAAGGTTTTGTTTCCTTTTAAAGGACTAAAACCCCATGGGCCAATACTTTTTTGTCCAGAAAGCCAATCTTTACAGATTTGTCTGGTGTGAGTAAACATGTATGTTTTTTGGGGCTAAGGGAGAGGAATAAACATTTATATTTCCATATTACAATCCATATGTATTAGTGAGTTTTGCATCTCAATTGAATAAATTTTGTTTCTAAACCAAACCAGTAATTTTGAGTTTAATAAGAAATTTGTTTAATAAATTTGATTTAAACTGATTATTTAATTGGCCACCTTAATAACTGGAAAATGTTTTACATTTGATGTTGTGACTGTTGGAGTCATGGGACTAGAACAACGGTGTCATAGCCTTGTTATAACACCATTTTATGTAAAGATAGATTTTGAAACATATCCATGAACGTAAAGTGAAAGAGATTGTCTAAATCATTATAATTAATTTACTAGTAAGTGCATTTTGAAAATTACACTATTTGTATTCATTTTTTTGACAGAATCCATTTCCTGTGAGATGCACCTGGAGATGGTTCCATAATACCAGTAGTGTTTAACTTTGAATCATTTAAATCTTCAAGATGACTTTGTATGCAAAATGGAAGATAACTTGGAAGATTGCTGGATCTAGATTAAGGCAGCCAACTACCTGTGTGATGATGCTCATTCAATGGCAAGCTAAGGAGAAATTGTAGAAAATATACATTATACTTTTTGGAAGCAAAATACTGCAGATGTTGGAATCTGTACCGAAAGCAAAAACACCTGGAGATTACAGCAAGTCAGGCAGCTCCATGGAGAGCACCCGGTCCATCTCCCTCCAAACCCTTCCTATTTATATACCCACCCAGATGCCTTTTAAATATTGCAATTGTACTAGCCTCCACCAGTTCCTCTGGCAGACCATTCCACATACGCACCACCCTCTGCGTGACAAAGTTGCCTCTTCGGTCTCTTTTATATCTTACCCCTCTCACTCTAAGCCTATTCCCTCTAGTTCTGGACTCCCCCACCACAGGGAAGAGACTTTGTCTTTTTATCCTATCTATGCCCCTCATGAGTTTATAGATCTCTATAAGGTCACCCCTCAGCCTCTGACACTCCATGGAAAAGTGCCCCAGCTTATTCACCCTCTCCCTATAGCTAAAATCCTCCAATCCTGGCAGCATCCTTGTAAATCTTTTCTGAACCCTTTCAAGTTTCACAACTTCCTTCCGATAGGATTGTACACAATATTCCAAAAATGACTGGACCAATGTCCAGTATAGCCGCAACATGACCTCCCAACTCCTGCACTCAATAGTCTGATGAATAAAGGAAAGCATACCAAACGCCTTCTTCACTATCCTATCTACCTGCAACTCTACTTTCAAAGAGCTATGAACCTGCACTCCCAGGTCTCTTGTTCAGAAACACTCCCTATGACCTTACCATTAAGTGCATAAGCCCTGCTCTGATTTGCTTTCTCAAAATGCAGCACCTCGCATTTATCTAAATTAAACTCCATCAGCCATTCCTCAGTCCATTGGCCCATCTGGTCAAGGTCCTATTGAAATTTGAGGTAACCTTCATCATTGCCCCTACACCTCCAATTTTGGTGTCATCTGCAAACTTACTAACTCTACCTCTTATGCTCACATCCAAATCATTTATATAAATGATGAAAAATAATAGACCCAGCACCGATCCTTGTGGCACTCCACTGGTCACAAGCCTCCAGTCTGAAAAACAACCCTCCATCACCACCCTTTGACTTCTATGTTTGAGCCAGTTCTGTATCCAGATGGCTAGTTTTCCCTGTATTCAATGAGATCTAACCTTGCTAATCAGTCTCCCATGGGGAACCTTGTCGCACGCCTTACTGAAATTCATAGATAACATCTACCGCTCTGCCCTCATCAATCCTCTTTGTTACTTCTTCAAAAAACTCAATCAAGTTTGTGAGACATGATTTCCCACGCAAAAAGCCATGTTGACTATTCCTAATCAGTTCTTGCCTTTCCAAATACATGTACATCCTGTCTCTCAGGACTCCTTCCAACAACTTGCCCACCATCAACATCAGGCTCACTGGTCTATATTTTCCAGACTTGTCTTTACCACCTTTCTTAAACAGTGGCACCATGTTAGCCAACCTCCAGTCTTCTGGCACCTCACCTGTGACTATCGATGATACAAATATCTTAGCAAAAGGCCTAGCAATCACTTCCCTAGTTTCCCACAGGGTATACGTAGGGTATACCTAATCAGGTCATGGGGATTTATCCACTTTTTTGCATTTCAATACATCCAGCATTTCCTCCTCTGAAATATGGACATTTTTCAAGATGTTGTCATCTATTTCCCTACATTCTATACCTTCCATGTCCTTTTCCACAGTAAACACTGTTGAAAAGCACTTGTTTAGTATCTCCCCCATCTCCTGTATCTCCACACAAAGGCGCCGTGCTGATCTTTGAGTAGCCCTATTCTCTCCCTATTACACTTTTGTCCTTAACGTATTTGTAAAAACATTTGGATTCTCCATAACTCTCTTTGCCAAAACTATCGCATGTCCCCTTTTTGCCCTCCTTTATATTCTTCTACTCAATGTATCCTGTCTATACCTGACATATGCTTCCTTCTTTTTCTTAACCAAACCCTCAATTTCTTTAGTCATCCAACATTCTCTATAACTATCAGCCTTTCCTTTCACCATAACAGGAATATACTGTCTCTGCACTCTCTATCTCATTTCTGAAGGCTTCCCATTTTCCAGCTATCCTTTTACAGTGTAAACATCTTCCCCCAATCAGCTTTGAAAGTTCTTACCTAACACCATCAAAATTTCTCCAATTTAGAACTTTTAGATTTGGTCTGTCCTTTTCCATCATTATTTTAAAACTAAAAGAATTATAGTCTCTGGCACCAAAGTACTCCCCCACTGACAGGTCAGTCATCTGCCCTGCCTTATTTCCCAAGAGTAGGTCAAATTTTGCAGCCTCTCTAGTTGGTACATCCATATACTGAATCAGAAAATTTTCTTGTGCGTACTTAACAAATTTCTCTCCATCTAAACCCTTAACACAATGGCCGTCCCAGCCTATGTTTGGAAAGTTAAAATCCCCTACCATAACCACCCTATTATTCTTACAGATCACTCAAATATCCTTACAAATTTGTTTCTCAATTTCTTTCTGACTATTAGGGATCTATAATACAATCTCAATAAGGTGATCATCCCTTTCTTATTTCTCAGTTCCACCCAAATAACTTCCCTGGATATATTTCTGGGAATATCCTCCTTCAGTACAGCTGTAATACTATCCCTTATCAAAAACATCACTCCCCTTCCTGTCTTGCTTCCCTTTCTGTCCTTCCTGTAGTACTTGTCCATCCCTGAGCCACATTTCTGTAATTGCTATGATATCCCAGTCCCATGTTCCGAACCATGCGCTGAGTTCATCTGCCTTCCCAGTTTGGCCTCTTGCATTGAAATAAGTGCAGTTTAATTTATTAGTCCTACCTTGTTCTCTGCTTTGTCCCTGCCTACCCTGACTGTTTGACTTGCTTCTTTTCTTAACTGTACCAGTCTAAGATTGATCTCTTTCCTCATTATCACCCTGGGTCCTTACTAGTTTAAATCCTCCTGAGCAGCTCAAGCAAATCTCCCTGTCAGTATATTAGTCCCCTCCCAGCTCAGGTGCAATCTGTCCTTCTTGTACAGGTCACTTCTACCCCAGAAGAGATTCCAATGATCCAAAAATGTGAATCCTTCTCCCATACACCAGCTCTCAGCCATGCATTTATCTACTCTATCCTCCTATTCCTACCCTCACTAGCTTGTAGTACCAGGAGTAATCCAGACATTACTGGTCTTGAGCACCTCATTTTTAAATTCCTGCCTAACTCTCTATATTCTCCCTTCAGAATCCCAACGTTTTGTGTTTCCTATGTCGTTAGTCCAACGTAGACAATGACCTCCTGCTGGGCCCTCTCCCCCTTGAGAACATTCTGCACCCTCTCTGAGACATCCTTGATCCTGGCACTGTGGAGGCAACACACCCTTTTGATTTTTCACTGCTGGCTACAGAAACGTCTGTCTGTGTCTTGGACTAGAGAGTCCCTTAACATAATCGATCTCTTGGAACCCGATGTACCCCTCATTGCATTAGGGCCAGTCTCAAAATATTAGTTTGTTTTCTCTTCAAGGATGTTGCCTGACCCTCTGATCTCAAACAATTATTGTTTTCAGTCGGTCTCAGATTTCTCAGTTAGTCCCTATGGCATGTAGAAATTCTGTTCTTCTAGGTAGAGTTTCAATTTCTTTAGTATTGCAAACATTAGGATTGAAAGTCAATTGAACAGCAGCAGTATCAACCCTGAGTTCTATGGATAAAAGATCTGCCAAAGTGTATATATTTCTAATCATTCTTTGTACTGTTCTCAGAATCAGTACTTCTCAACTTCTGAAGAGCCCAATAATTTTGTACCTTCAAGGGCTTACTCTGACAGCTTCTCAATCACTGTTTTATTTTCTTTCTACTGATGGAGTTTGACCTCTCAGACTGCTTTTTTGCGCCGAAATCAGCTTCTGTTTCTCTAGCAAACTAAACCACAGATTGATTTTGCACAAGTCTGCTTCTACTCCCAGTTGGAATTACAATTAACAACTTCCTCCCTCAAAAGTCTGCATATTTAGCTTTCTGTTTCAGGTGGTACTGACTCAAAACTTTAGGGCTTGAATCCAAAATCAATGCAGTTAATATCTTACAAACTACTGTTTTTATTACATTTGCACTAGAATATATACAAATGAAAACAGTAGAATTTTCTTACCTCAATACCCTCAGTTTCCTCAAGGAAACGTTTACTGACAGATACCAAAGCTTCTTCTGGCCACTCATGGAACCAGTCTATAGATGTGCAGTTTACCAATGCAGGAAATTTCCGAGCACGTACTCGTAGAATTGAACCCACAGGTGAAAAACATAAAACAACCTGCAAAATCAAAAAGCATTGACAGTTTTAAAAAGACAAAGCACTACTATATTGTAAATTGTAAAGAAATTACAAAATCATATAATGATTAACTTGCAGATAAAATTTTAGTCTCTTTTGTTGCACATTTAATTCATGCATTCATAATTTTTAAATTATTATCAATCAAAAACTCTTCTTATAGCTTTATAATAATTTCCATTGAATTAAAGAGGAAGATTTACTCAAGATATGGAGGATGGAGCATGTGTGGAAATAAATAGTCAATCTTGAAAAGTATCCATATTACATGGGAGGAGGTGCTGGATGTCTTATAATGCACAAAGGTGGATAAATCTCTGGGACCCGGTGAAGTATACCCTATAACTCTGTGGGAAACTAAGGAAGAGATTACAGGGTCCCTTGCTGAGATATTTGTAACATTGATAGCGACAGGTGAGGCACTGGAAGATTGAAGGATGACTAACGTTGTGCCACTATTTTACAGAGGTGGTAAGGAAAAGCCAGGAAACTATAAACTGGTGAGCCTGAGATTGGTGGTGGGAAGTTGTTGGAGGGAACTCTGAGGGACAGGATTTAAATGAATTTGGAAGGCAAGAACTGATAAAGAACAGCCAACATGGGTTTTTGCATCAGAAGTTTTGTCTCACGAACTTGATTGAGTTTTTTGAAGAAGTAATAAAGAAGATTGATGAGGGCAGAGTGGTGAATGTGATCTGTATGGACTTCAGTCTGTCAGTCGACAAGACTCCTCATGGTTGACTGGTTAGCATGGATAGATTACATGGAATAGAGGCAGAACTGGCTATTTGGATACAGAACTGGCTCAAAGATAGAAGACAAAGGGTGGTATTGGAAGGTTACTTTCCAGACTGGTCTGTGACCAGTGGTGTGCCACACAGATTGGTGCTGGGCCCACTACTTTTCATAAATTATATAAATGATTTGGATGTGAATACAGGAGGTATGCTTAGTAAGTTTGCAGATGACACCAAAATTGGAGGTGTAGTGCATAGTGAAGAAGGTTACCTCAGAGTACAACAGGATCTTGATCCGATGGGCCAATGGGCTGAGGAATGGCAGATGGAGTTTAATTTAGATAAATGTGAGGAGTTGCATTTTGGAAAGGTAAATCAGGCCAGGACTTACACACTTAATGGTACCGTCCTGGGGAGCATTGCTGAACAAAGAGACCTTGGAGTGTAGGTTCGTAATTCCTTGAAGACGACGTTTGGTATGCTTGCCTTTATTGGTCAGTGCATTGAGTATACGAGTTGGGAGATCCTTTTGTAGGTGTATAGGACATTGGTTAGGCCACTGTTGAAATATTGTGTGCAATTCTGATCTCATTGGACAGATGTTGTGAAATTTGCAAGCATTCAGAAAAGATTTACAAGGATGTTGCCAGGGTTGGAGGATTTGACCTATAGGGAGAGGCTGAATAAGATGGGGCTATTTTCCCTGGAGTGTCAGATGCTGAGGGGTGACCTTATAGAAGTTTATAAGATCATGAGGGGTATGAATAAGGTCAATAGGCAAGATAATTTCCCCAGGGTCGGGGGGGGGGATCCAAAATTAGGGGCCATAGGTTTAAGGTGAGGGGGAAAGAATTAAAAGGGACCTAAGGGGCAACTTTTTCATGTAGAGGATGGTGAGTGCATGGAATGAGCTGTCAGAGAAACTGTTCCGCCAACTCTAATTAGATCCCATCACCCAGAACATCTTCCCCTCCCCATCCCCATCCTTCTCTGCCCTTTGTAAGGACCATTTCCCTTGTTACTCCTTGGTTCATGCCACACTCCCCATCACCTCCCCCGCCCCCGCTCCTGCCAGCATGCCACCTCCTTCACCTAAATCCAGGGCCCCAAACAGTCCTTCCAGGGGAAACAGAGGTTTACCTATATCTTCTCCAACCAAGTTTACTGCATCTGGTGTTCCTGATATGGTCTTCTCCACATCAGTGAGATCAAAAGAAAACAGTCACCGCCCATTTTAATTCCCCTTCTCACTCCCTCTCCAACATGCCCATCCTTGGCCTTCTCCATTGCCAGAGTGTATCAGAACACAAACTGGAGGAACAACACCTTATCTTCCACTACAGCCCAAAGGACTCAAAATTGAGTTCTCCAATTTTAAATAACCTTCCCACCCATCCTCCGACTCCCTTTCTAGCCCAACCTCCTCCCTTCCATTCCACCTATCTAACCCTCCTTCCAGCTACCCATGGATTCATTCCTCCCATCAACCAACCAGGTCATACCCACCATTTGTGATGATCTATCATGACTTCACCATTCTGCCCCTCTCCCCATCCAACACCACCACCACTTTATCTGCAGCTCCCCCTACCCCCACCTCGATTCCTGAAGAAGGGTTACACTCAAAATGTTGACTTCTCTACCGTCATGTGCTGCCTGGCTTGCTGTGTTCTTCCAACCTCCAGCTTGTCTACTTTGGATTCCTGCATCTGCAGTATTTTTGTCTCTCTCTGGAGGAAGTGGTGGAGGCTGGTACAATTACAACATTTAAAAGGCATCTGGGTGGCTATATGAATAGGAAGGGTTTAACAGGGATATGGGCCAAATGCTGGCAAATGGGTCTAGGTTTATTTCAGGTATCTGTTTGGCATGGATGAGTTGGTCTGAAGGGTCTGTTTCCATGCTGTATATCTCTGACTCCATGATGTTATAGTAAGAGAAAATAACCCCAGTCTATCAGAAATCAAGTAAAGTCTCTGGAGGTCTGCAGGAGTTATTTATACTTACTAGTGACTTCAAAATTCAAGTTAAATTCAATCCTTCATGCCTGTAGTACAACCATTGAAATTCATGAGGACTTGGCATTCATCATTGAAATGGATATCAAACTGATAACTTTTGATACTTTTTTTTTAGAAAAGTTATCTTTTAACTGTGTCTGACTGTTAGTGAGTGAGTGGGTGTTGGTGATCAAAGAAGATTGGTCTTAGATCATAAATGTTGATTAGATTTCCTTGTAGTTCACCTGTATTTTGTTAAAGTTACATTATTAACAATAAACTGTTGAAGTTATGAACTTGGCGTCCAAGATTGGTTGTTTCTAAAATCTGGTTAAGAGCAACTGAGCATTTTTTAGGTTAATCAAATGTCTTAATTTCACTATGTTGTTGATCCAGCGTTAGCACATCTTATTTGATTAACTTCCTATCCCTGGATTGTAACACTCCTGGAAAACTTTAATATAATGAAAGCTTGTGACTCCACTGACTAAAATCTTCTGCTAAGCTGAAAACATTTTCTGAACTGAAAACATAATTATTCTGCTAGTCTGTAACTGAAAACTTAAATTTCTAACTGAACTCAAACTAAAGCATTTCATAATCATCTGTTTGTTTGTATGCCGTAAAATCAGTATGAACCCTTCAGCAGTTAACATTTTTAGAAATTATTTAAGTAATTTTTCTAAATTACTTTCTGACCTCTTAATTTTCATGCACTTTAACAAAATATCACACAAAAGGACAGAATATGTGATATATGAAATATGGGCCAATTTAATTCTGCACATTCTGGTCTTATTTTCTGTCAATCAGTAATCTCTTTCATCTGAAGATGATGTTTGCCTTTGTTTTCTGTATTTAACATCACATATGGCTGTTGAAACTGTATAATATGTTTGATTTAAAGAGCACAAAAATTCAATCAACCATACCTTTAACTGCCTCCTTACTCTCTCTATGAAGAATTTCCAACAATTTTCTTTGGTATCTTGCAAACCCAGTAATTTAACTTCATTTCTCATTGCACCAATAATGTTTTCTAGCTCATCATCCTGAAACAGTCCTGGAATCTCACCAGATGCCAAAAGGTCATTGATAAGCACAAGAAAAATCTCCTCTGCAACCTGGGAATCTGTCATTAGAAATACTGTTCCATGATTTTTCACTCCAGCATTAATATACTGAGCACCAACATCTACCTAATTGAAACAGGAATCATAAAATAAATCAACTTTTGTCATTAATTTAACTTTTTGTTTTGATTCCCCCCAAAAAATGTAATACTTAGGGGTGAACTATAAAAGCACGAAACACATTATCTCCCAGTAAACAACTACAGAATTAATTAATATTTTGCATTGTGTCACAATAGTGTTAAAATATGTACTTCTGATATTTGAATTATATCAGCTAGGACTTTTGTGACTGAACTGGTTTTACAAGAAGGTAAAAACATTAACTTAAAATGACCACAAACAATGCTGAATAAACAAAATCAATCTTACAGAAATTAGCGTTATCAAAGGCACTGAAACCACTCAATCCAGTTAAGTATGAAAAGACCCTAACTTCCTATTTTGATTTACACTTGTCTAAGAACTTTCACATATTGGAGATGAAAATAATCACCTGCAATTGTCAAGCTTGGAGATAATGAACACAAAGCAGCTCCATTTCATGTAGTGCTTTTGGCAAAGCAGTGAAGATTGGTCTGTGTTAGTGGAACTGGAGCTGAAGAAAATTTTCTCTGTCTTTCAAGAACGAAAAATGCCCAATAACCAGACACATTTAACAGAGGACTAGAACACTGAGAACCCAAAGAACAATTGAAATATTTGCTACTGCTGTTGATTCAAGAAACCAATTAAACAACTGATTAGATAAGTTTAGATTAGATTAGATTTTATTGTCTCATTACTGGAGTACTAGAACACAGTGAAAAGTGCAAACAGTTGCCACTCTCCAGCATCAAAATGGAGAAATTATAGCAAAAGATATGAAATTTGACCAGTTTGTCCATCCACTTGCCTACTCAGCCACGATCACCCTGGCTATATCTTCTGATGCTGGAAATCAGCTGGGCCCTGGAACGTTCACCACATCCAGGAGGCCTGGCAGGGTCTCAGTTCTGGGCTTCAACCCTGCTGCCACTGGAACCCACCCAAATATGCTGGTCCCATCCTTCCTGCCGTTAACTCCTCCACTGTCACCGGTGCTACTTCCACAGCCGTGAGGCCTCCACTGGTCCCAGACTAGTCAATGCTGCCATCATGGGTCCTGTGCTGATCCCACCCTCACCATTGCTGCCACCATGAGTCCTGCAATGGGCCCAACTTTCACCCCTACTGTTGCTGCCACAGCTACTGTGCTGGACCACCCTCACTGCTGCCGTGTAACTGAGTTCCATGCTACACTTGACCCAAACTCTCTGCCACTGCTGCCACTATGAGTCCAATGCAACGCCCACCATTGCCAAGGCCTTCCTCCGCAATCACTGCTGAAATGACAGAAAGGAAAAGATGAAAGCTAAGGAAAAGATGAAAATGTGTGGATGCAGCCTGTGCTCAGGAGCAGATGAGCCTTGGGTTCAGGAACCTGAACGCTACCTATCCTGCCGCCCTTCCTCCTAACAGTGTCTCAGGCAAATATCTTATATCTCAAGGTACCTAAAGACTTTAAACTGTATATTCCTTTCACCTTCCTTTTGTACTGGACACCATTCTGTTTGAACAATGTGTGCAAGCTTCACATCATATCTTTGTTATTATTTCTTGGTGTAGACAGATAACAAAATTGGTCCTTCTTTCACTATAGATAGGAGAAAGTGAGAACTGCAGATGCTGGAGATCAGAGTCGAAAAGTGTGGCTCTGGAAAAGCACAGGTCAGGTGGCATCTGAGGAGCAGCAGATTCGATGTTTCGAGCATAAGCCCTTCATCAGTAATGTGGTGGGGGAGGGGGAGGTGGGAAGGGTGCTGAGTGATAAATATGAGGGTGGGGGTGGAGTGAGGGGAGATAGCTGGGAAGGCGATAGGTAGATGCAGGTGGGGGGAGATAGTGCTAGGTTGGAGGGGAGGGTGGAGCAAACCTCCTAGTTATCTCTCAGCCCCCTTTCCCACCACCACCCCCCAACATTCCTGATGAAGGACGTATGCCCGAACCGTCGATTGTCCTGCTCCATGGATGTTGCCTGACCTGCTGTGCTCTTCCAGCGCCACACTTTCTTTCATTGCAGCAAACCTTGTAATTGTATCCTTGAAGCGAAAATAGAAATGAAATAACTCGATTTTGTTTGAAGAGAAGAATAGCCTCACACTAAAAGAATGTAAATCGGTGTTGTATCTAACTGAGGAGGTTGAAAAAGGGAAGCTGAATCAGTTTTCCTCACTTGGTCATAACAACTGGTGTGTTGAATCCACCAGAACTTGCTTTAGTTTGCATGTCAAGTTTTCTCGATGTGTTGCTTATTTGACAAGTTTACTAAGATAGGAAGAGGAATATAAATGAGGAGGTTGGGCTGCCAACAAAGCACTTAACAAACAATAACTTCCCTTAATTGGTAGCTCACTACAGCCCAGCAAGAAACTTGGGTAATTTGCTCTGAATGTTGACATAGGCTTTGACAGACTCCTGATGGGATTCTGCCACAAATCTCATTATAGCCCACATTAAACCCCTATAAGTTTCTGCCCAAGCTGTAAAAATCAATATAAGGAAATATTTTATATATTAAGAATTGTAGTACCTTGAGGTCAGCAACAGAGTACCCTTTCTTAAGAGCGATCTGGAAAACATTTAAAGAGCTTATATATGCTGCTAACCGAGACAGGCTTTGCTTTCCACTGCCTCCAACTCCAACAAGTAGTGCATTTCCTCTGGGTGATTCTAAGATACGATTTATCCTACAGATATGAGCCATTGCATCTTCAAACAGAACCTATAAAATATGAAATGTTAACAAAGAATACATTAAAATGTTTTTCTATTAATTTTAAGTTACTTTGAAATTAAAAAGACAAAACATTTAGTAGTTCTTAAGAGTTAAATACTATTCACCTGAATAATATCTGTCAGAACTATTACTTTATTGCTTCTAATTTATTCTATTGTTTATTAATTTATTGAATGATTTATAGATAAAGTTGTAATAACATTAAAAATAGGAACAGGAATAGCATTCTGCCCTTGGAACTTGCTCTGCCATTCATTAAAATCATAGATGTTTTTAACTGACATCCACATTTCAGCCCAAACCTATAAAAACCAAAAGGAGTATAGAAGGTTCAGAGAGGAGGGGAAAAAGTAAATAAGTGATGCACTAAGGAATTACGAGGAAAAAACTGACAATCAACATAAAGAGCAGTCTCAAAGTCTTATGTAAGCATATAAATCATTAAAAAAAATAGTAAAAGGAGGAATAGGGCTGATTAGGGACCAAACATGGGATTTCCAGCAAATGGCTGGGGGCATGATTGACAGGTTAACTTAATATCTTGCACCTGTCTTTATCAAAAGAGAGATGCTAAACAGGCTGTAGTGAAAAAAAAGGGATCTCAATCACAAGGAGGTTCAAAATTGTTAGGGACGAAACATTGCAACTGGATGAACTGCATCCAAAGATTTTGAAGGAATTAAGGGTGGAGATTGTGGGAGCATTGACCATAATCTTTCAGTCTTTCCTCAACTCAAATGATGTTCCAGAAGACTGGACAATTGCAAACATTACTGGTTTGTTCAAAGAAGCTTGTAAGGATAAGCCAGCAATCACATACCAATCAGTTTAACTTCAGTGGTGTGGAAGCTTCCAGAGACAATTA
Source organism: Chiloscyllium plagiosum (assembly GCF_004010195.1). Classification (NCBI taxonomy): domain Eukaryota; kingdom Metazoa; phylum Chordata; class Chondrichthyes; order Orectolobiformes; family Hemiscylliidae; genus Chiloscyllium; species Chiloscyllium plagiosum. The sequence continues at coordinate 43,200,514 of NC_057733.1, read as the reverse complement.
TTTGGGATAGAATTAGTTGTTACATGGAAAAGATTGGGTTGCTTAGGAAGAGTCAGCAAGGATGTCTAACAGGGAAATTGTGTTTAACTAACTTGCTGGAGTTTTTTGATGAGGTATGATGACTCAGTAGTTTGTATTTCTGTCAACAGTGCCAGGGCCCCAGGTTTGCTTCCACCCTTGGGTGACTGCCTGTGTGGAGTTTGCACATTCCCTCTGTGTCTCTATGGGTTTTCTCTGGGTCCACTGGTTTCCTCCCACAGTCTAAAGATGTGCAGGTTAGGTGGATTGGCTATGCCAAATTGTCCAAAATATGCAGGGATGTGTGGGTTGGGTGAATCAGCTGTGGGAAATGAGGTATTATAGAGATAGGGTCTGGTGGCACTCTTTGGAGGGTCAGTGTGGATTCTGCAAGGTTATAGAAAGGCTCAGTGAGGGTAGCATTGTTGATGTGGTGTACATGGTCTATCAGAGGTGTCGATAAAGTGGCACACAACAGACAGTTGAGGAAAGTTATAGGTCCTGAAGTAAAAAGGTCAGTAGCAACATGGATACAAATGGGTTGACTGATAGGAAAAAGAGAGTATTGGTCAATGGAAATTTTTCAGGTTGGAAGAAGGTTTGTTGTGGAATTCCCCATGGGTCATTATTGGGACTCTTGCTTTGCCTGATATATATTATTGATCCAGATCTTGGTGTGCCAAGGGAAATTTCAAAGTTTGCAGATGGCATAAAACTTGGAAAAATTGTAAACTGTGACACGATCAGTGTAGAATTACAAAAGGACATCGACAAATTGGTGCAGTGGCAGATAGGTGGCAAATGGATTTTAATGCAGAGAAATGTGAGTTAAAGCATTTTAGTAGGAGAAACATTACAAAAAGAAATAAAATTGGGGGTACAGTTCAAAAGAGAATGCAGGAACAGAGGATCCCAGGCTTGCATTCGATTATTTGAAGGTGGCAGGAAACATGAAGAGGGCAGTTAATAAAGCATACAGCGTCCTTGCTGTAACTAACAGGGCACAGAGTACAAGAGCAAGGAGGTGATGCTAAACTTGCATAAGACACTTGTTAATGCTCAATTAGAGCACTGTGAACAGTTCTTATATGAAGGATTTGCATGCACTGGAGAAAATGTAGAAGCAGTTTAAAGGAATACATTCAAGAATGAGGAACTTCAGTGTTGAGGATAGATTGAGATTTGGGTTTGTTGTTCTTAGATAGAAGAAGGCTAAGTGATCTGATGGACTTTTTCAAAATCAGGATAGAGTAGAGAGAAAGTGTTCTTGCTCATAAAAGGAAGAAAGTAAGAGGGCATAGATTTAAAATGGTCAATGAAAGAAGCAAGGGTGAAGTGAGAAAAGCCTTTTTTCACCGAGCAAGTAGTTAGGTCTGGAGTGTGCTGTCTGGAAGTATGTTGGAAGTAGTTCAGCTGAGGGATTCAAGAAGCCACTGGTTGATTATTTGGATTAAAATAATATGCAAGGGTATGGGGCAAAAGCGGGGGATTAGCAGTATGAAATGGTGCTCATTTACTGAGCAGGAATGATGGGCCAAGTAGCCTCTTACCGTGCCGTAACACTTTTGTGGTTCTGTGATAACACAAGGCCATCTATGTGTGATGATTCTGCTCCTTTAATAAGGTTTTGCTGTCCTTGGTTTACTTTTCAGGAGGTCGTAAAGACAAAGGTTTTGAAATGTCTAGGTTTGAAGAGTTTTATGGCCAGTTTGATTATAGCTAACAGATACTGCCTCAGGAAAAAGGCTTTTAAGCTTGAAAAAAAAACACTTGTACAATGAAAGGGGAGTGGCCTTTCAGCTCAGCTTTTCTCTGGTTTGGTTTGGTTTTAGCAGTCTGGCTGTTCACTGAAAGCAGTCAGTTTTGAGGCTGCTGGTCCAAGAAACAGTGACATAGAAGATAATGTTCCATGCTGAATCTCTCTGCCATCTCTCTCACTTCTGTAAGACTCTGTGTATGATTTTAATTTATTTGCCAAAGGGTGTTAATGGGGATTGTTGCAAGTATTTGGAACAGCATCATTAAATTGGAATAATCTGTTGGATTTTCAGATTGGTTAAGTTATTCTGTATTCTGTTCCCTTTTGTTCGTATTTCATTTGGTAGTCTTGTAAATAAATTTTGTTTTGTTTAAAACTAAGTGGTTGGGCCAGCTGCATCACTCCTGGAAAATCCACTATACACCTGCTTAAAACAACTGCAAAGTTAGGGTCCAGGCTACTTTCTTGAAATGTTTTGAGGGGTTTGACCTGGTCCATAGCAGATTGGAGGTTCGTCCTGGATTTGTTCTATACTTCCAAGTTGGGAATAGGGTTGTTTGACTCAAAGGCTGTGAGTGGTAGGTCTTTTTTTCTGGGTGTTGATTGCGCTTGGTTTAAACAGTGCTTAGGATAGCAATGGCTCTTTCAGTCACCAAGAGTTTTCTAGGGGTGGAAGAAGTGACTTTGTGGGTTTAGCTAAAGGTGATTAAGGCCAAGCTGCTAGACAATCTGAAGTTGAAACTGTCTCCTTCTGTAAGGCAAGGAAAGATAATTACAGCAATAGTTCAGCATTTAAATTTACTGGAAATACCATCAGAATCTTTAGAGATGGCTAAAGCTCAATTGAAAATGAAGCAGCTTTAGTTAGAGGAAAAAGACAAGGAAAGGGCAAAAGAAATGAAACTGTTTGAGTTATGATTAAAAGCAGAGGAAAGAGAAAAAAAGAATGAAAGGCTGAGCAGAACATAAAGAAAATGAGAGAAAGAGGGAGAGAGAGAGAGAAGAGAGAGAAAAAGTGATAGAAGAAAGGAAGAAAGAGGGGGAGTTTGAACTTCAGAATTTGGCACTTAGACTGGAAAGTCAGCTTAAAAAGATGGAGATGAAGGCTGAAGGTGAGCTTAGTGAGGAAGAGTAGAGAGTTAAAATGACAACATTAGCAGCTGAAATGGTGAATGATTATGAGTTGGTCCAAAATCAAAGTTTGGCTTCCAAAATCAATTTCAATCCATGAACGATAGAAATTGGGGAAATAGAAATCCTCACATGGCTATGCAAAGATAGATCTCAGTGAAGATCATAAGAATAACTTACCCCAGGGTAAAAAGTAAACCCTTGAAGTGGAAACAGATGTTGAAAAATTCCAGTGTTTTCACTACAATAAAGTAGGTCATATGAAATCACAGCTTTGGTGGATTAGGAAAAGCACAGGAAAGCCAGATGTAGGAAAATAGAATAAGCCAGTGAATTTTATTGGAGTGATAAGGGAAAACATAGCCGAGACTAAAAAGCTGCACCAGAATGTGTAACCTGTTTGGAGGTTGGTTAAAGAGGAAGTGCCAGATCTTCTGAAACCATGTGCCTGTGAAGGTACAGTTTACTTGCATAGACCAAGAGCAGCAGGTAAAGAGGTTACAATATTAAGTAATCCTGGTTCCTCTCAATCTTTGAAAGATAAGGTGGGATGTACCTCTGAAGAACTATTGCCAGAAAAGGTGTTAGTAATGGTAACTCACAATGGAACAAGAAGTGCTCAATTATGTAGACTGAGGTTAGAATGTTCAGTGAAGAGTGATTAAGTCATGGTAGTAGGAGTACTGGAAAAAAGCTCTAGCTCAAGGAATACAATTTGTCCTTGCTAATGATGTAGCTGGTTCACAGGTAGGAATACTGCGAGTATGTTTCATATGAAAGGTACCTTTGATAGAGAGTCCTTCCTAATTTCTTGTATATGACTCAACGGCAGTTGTTCTCTCTCTAATTTTCAAAATGTCTGCATTTTAATACCCCCAACATCAGATCATCTCATTGGTTCGATGTTGGCAAAACAATAAATTCAAACTCGATTAGGCTTTAGAATCGCACAGTATACTTTAAGCTAATTGGTTAAATTTGAATCATTGTCAAAACTCAGGTATCCATTTCACAGCCAAGTATTATATAATTTCAATTTTCCAGTATACTCTGGGGCTGCCATCTAGTCATATACACAGGTGCTTGTAAACTGTAAGTTCAGAACAGCATTCAATCTCTTTTAAAGGTACAGTACACGCATTCAATTTCATAACAAAAGGCATACACGGAAAAAGAATCCAAATGTGTCCCTGAATGCTACAGTCTTAGTGAGGAAATAGAGACCATCATGCATTCAGGCAGATGAGAAATGGGCAGCAGTTCATCAAGAAGGAGAGGGGCCAGCCAGAGGTCACTGTACACAGTGGAACCAATGACATAGGAAGGGAAAAGGTTGAGATTCTGAAGGGAGATTACGGAGAGTTAATTTAAAAAGGAGGTCCTCGAGAGTAGTAATATTTGGATTACTCCTAGTGCTATGAGCTAATGAGGGCAGGAATAGGAGGATAGAGCAGATGAATGAATGAATGAGGAGCTGTGTATGGGAGAAGGATTCAAATTTTTGGATCATTGGAAGCACTTTTGGAGTAGAGGTGACCTGTATAAGAAGGATGGATTGCACCTAAATTGAAAGGGGCTAATATCGTGGCAGGGAGATTTGTTAGGGCTGCTGGGGAGGATTTAAACTAGTAAGGTAGGAGGGGGTGGGACCCAGGGAGATAGTGAGGAAAGAGAACAAGCTGAGACTGATACAGTTGAGAACAAAGGTGAGTCAAACAGTCAGGGCGGGCAGGGACAAAACAGAGAACAAGGTAGAACTGATAAGTTAAACTGCTTTTATTTCAATGCAAGAGGCCTAACAGGGAAGGCAGATGAACTTCAGGCATGGTTAAGAACATGGTACCGGGATATCATAGCAATTACAGAAACATGGCTCAAGGATGGACAGGACTGGAAGCTTAACGATCCAGGATACAAATGCTACAGGAACTACAGAAAGGGAGGCAAGTGAGGAGGGGGTGTGGGAAGCTAGGAAAGTGATTGCTAGACCTCTTACTGAGATATATGTATCATCGATAGTCACAAGTAAGGTGCCAGAAGATTGGAGGTTGGCAAATGTGGTGCCACTGTATAAGAAAGGTGATAAGGACAGGCCAGGGAACTATAGACCAGTGAGCCTGACGTCGTTGGTGGGCAAGTTGTGTTAGGGAATCCTGAGAGACAGGATGTACATGTATTTGGAAAGGCAAGGACCGATTAGGGATAGTCAATATGGCTTTGTGCATGGGAAATCATGTCTCACAAACTTGACTGAGTTTTTTGAAAAAGTAATAAAAAGGATTTATGAGGGCAGAGTGGTAGATGTGATCTAAGTGGACTTCAGTAAGGCGTTCTTCAAGGTTCCCCACGGGAGACTGATTAGCAAGGCTAGATCTCACGGAATACAGGGAGAACTAGCCATTTGGATACAGAACTGGCTCAAAGGTAGAAGACAGAAGGTGTGGTGGAGGGTTGGTTTTCAGACTGGAGGCCTGTGACCAGTGGAGTGCCTCAAGGATTGGTGCTGGTTCCACTAATTTTCATCATTTATACAAATGATTTGGATGTGAGCATAAGAGGTATAGTTAGTAAGTTTGCAGATGACACCAAAATTGGAGGTGTAGTGGACAGCGAATAAGGTTACCTCAGATTACAACAGGATCTTGTTCAAATGGGCCAATGGGCTGAGAAGTGTCAGATGGAGTTTAATTTAGATAAATGTGAGGTGCTGCATTTTGTGAAAGCAAATCTTAGCAGGACTTATACACTTAATGGTAAGGTCCTAGGGAGTGTTGCTGAACAAAGAGACCTTGGAGTGCAGGTTCATAACTCCTTGAAAGTGGAGTCGCAGGTAGATAGGATAGTGAAGAAGGCATTTGGTATGCTTTCCTTTATTGGTCAGAGTATTGAATACAGGAGTTGGGAGGTCATGTTGCAGCTGTACAGGACATTGGTTACGCCACTGTTGGAATATTGCGTGCAATTCTGGTCTCCTTCCTATTGGAAAGATGTTGTGAAACTTGAAAGGGTTCAGAAAAGATTTGCAAGAATGTTGCCAGGTTTGGAGAATTTGAGCTATCGAGAGAAGCTAGAGCTGTCTTCCCTGGAGCGTCGGAGGCTGAGGGGTGACCTGAGAGAGGTTTATAAAATCATGATGGACATGGATAGGATAAATAGACAAAGTCTTTTCCCTGGGGTGGGGGAGTCCAGAACTAGAGGGCATAGGTTTAGGGTGAGAGGGGAAAGATATAAAAGAGACCTAAGGGGCAACCTTTTCACGCAGAGGGTGGTATGGAATGAGCTGCTAGAGGGAGTGGTGGAGGCTAGTAAAATTGCAACATTTAAAAGGCATTTGGATGGGTATAATAAGAGGAAGTGTTTGAAGGAATATGGGCCAGGTGCTGGCAGATGGGATTAGACTAGGTTGGGGTATCTGGTAGGCATGGACGAGTTGGAGCGAAGGGTCTGTTTCCATGCTGTACATCGCTATGACTCTAAGTCTTATCGCCAGTGGATCATATAAAGAAAGTGTTGTGAATGGCGCATGAACTATCAGTCGTGAGTCATTTAGTGATGACAAAAACACAAGCTAAAATACAGAAACATTTTTACTGGCCTGGACTGTACAAGGATGTAGTTGAATTTTGCCAGACATGTCATACATTTCAGGTAATTGGAAAACTGCAGGCAGTAATAAAACCTGCACCTTTAATACCTATTCCTGCATTCGAGGAACCTTATGCAAGAGTCTTAATTCATTGCATAGTACCTCTACTTCAAACAAAAAGTGGGAATCAGTATTTGTTAACAATAATAAATGTGCCCATTAGATATCCAGAGGTCATTCTGTTGCACAATATCGCAGCTAAAAGCCAGAATTCAGAGGTCACATATTTAGACTATGTGTCAAATTTTAGGGAACGATTAAATAGAGCCGGGAAGTTGACTGGACAGCATTTAAAAGCATCATAGCATACAATAATAGGATGAATTGTAGATGAGTTGCTAGATACTGACTACCCAAGATACAATCAGGTCAAGGGTCAAACTTCACATCAAAATTATTCATGGAAGTTATGGACAGCTTAGGAATAAAATAATTCAAATCTACTGCATACCATCCAGAGTCACAGGGAGTGCTAAAAAGGTGATATCAGACATTAAAGACCAGGTTGAAGTATAGTCTTATAGTCAAGACAATCCAAATAATTGGGATAAGGGAATTCCATGTTTATTTTTGCAATCAGAGGTGCACCAAATGAATCGACCAAATTCAGTCCATTTGAATTAGTTTTTGGGCATGAAGTGAGAGGATTGCTAAAATTGAACAAGAAGAAATAGGTAAGTCAGAATTCAGAGGTCACATATTTAGACTATGTGTCAAATTTTTGGAAACGATTAAATAGAGCGGGGCAGTTGGCTGGACAGCATTTAAAAGTATCACAGCATACAACAGGAAGCAGAAAAGAAATCAAAAACTCCAGACAGAAAGAAATCTCAGAGACTGTATTATATGAATATGCTGAAAAGGTATTTTGATAAAGAAGGAAAGACAAAGGAGACTGTGTTATTGGTTACAACACAAAGTGAAGAAACAAGTTCAGAGGATTCTGAATTGGACATTCCTCAAATTAAATTGTACAATGAGGAAGTTGTCAAAAATTGGGATAAATTATTGAGTTACCTTCCAGATAAAAATCAAAATGACCTGAAAGAGTTATTACTATCACATGGAGAGACATATAGAAATAAGCTGAGAAGTACTATCCTAAATATGCATAATGTATATATTGGAGATGGTGTTCCAATTAAGCAACATGCTTATAGGCATAACCCTCTAAAGGACATTGAACACATGCTCCAAAACGAAGTGAGTTACAGTGACTGGAGCTCACCCATAGTAATGGTGCCAAAACATGTTACATGTGGACTATCATAAAGTCAATGCCATTGCAAAGACTGATGCATATCTGATTCCACATTAGGAATATTGTGTTGAAAAGATGGGACAAGCAACTTATATTTCTAAGTTGGACTTGTTCCGAGGACATTGGCAGGCACTTTTGTCCAAAAGAGCTAAGCCAGTTTTGGCTTTCATAAAGCTGAATGGACTGTAACAGTTTAAAGTTATGCAGTTTGATAAGAAAAATGTGCCCACCACATTTCAGAGACTAACCAATAAGGTTATTGCTGGATTATCCAATTGTGTCATATATATTGATGATCTGGTGATTTTTAGTCTCACATGGAATGAACATTTGCAACATTTATCAGAATTGTTCAATCAACTTCAAGAGGCGGGCTTTGTGAATTTGTCAAAGCACAAGTCACCTTCCTGGGCCGTGTTACTGGACATGGACAACGCCCCATAGAATGCAAAAGCAAAGTTAATTGGGGAGTTTCCCATAATATTGATGAAGAGCAGGACTATGATTCCTGGGATTGAGTGGATTTTGTCAAAATTTAACACCAAATTTTAGCAGTGAAGCTGCTCCACTCACTGAATTGCTAAAAAAAAGGCAAGATGTTTCAGAGGATAGTCAGAAGGCATTTCTGAAAGCTGTGTTAACCACAGTCACAGTATTAGCCACACCTAATTACACTAAGCCACTCAAGGTGGCTATCGAGACGATTGATGTGGGTGTCACTGCTGTGCTCTTACAGGAAAATGACAAGAAAATAGACAGACCTATCAAGAAATTAAATGTTCATCAGCAGATATATTCGACAGTCGAGAAGGAGACTTTCAGCTTGGTGTTGGTGTCACCACATTTCAATGTTTATGTTACCAGCAATGTATCTGAGGCAATCATATACACTGATGATAACCCATTGAAGTTTATGGAGAAATTTAAGGACCAAAAATTCCACACTGTTCAGACGGAGCTTGTTGTTACAGCTATTCAATTTGAAAATTATTCATGTGGCAGGATGAGAAAATGTGATTGCTGATTCATTGTCCAGACATGAATGAGAAATGGAGGTGTTCACTGGCAGGAGTAAAACAGACTGAAACAGTATAGTAGTGCATGTTTGCATGCTTATTGTTAATGCAATGTATATGGGTGTTGTGTTGTATGCAATCAATTAAATGAAACCTTCAAGACCATCAATAATATCTTTACTGGCATAAAATTTATGGAGGAGGAAGAAAACAATGACAAACTGCCATTCCTCGATGCTACAGTACAGTGAACAACCAATGGAGAACTTCAAACCAGCGTCTACAGGAAAACAACACATACGGACCAAATACTGAACTACAGAAACAGTCGTCCCAACACCACAAATGAAGCTGCATTAGAATATTATTTCAATGAGTCACCACAAACTGCAGCACAGAGGAACTACGAAGAGCAGAGGAAAATCACCTATAAAGCGTACTCAAAGAACAGGTACATAATGAACACAGTCTGCTGATTTCTAAGCAACAAGCAGACAAAACATGTCCAGAAACCCTAGCCACTTTCCTCTACATCAAAGACATCCTGTAAATGACTGCCAGACTACTCAGACCTCTTGGCATCACAGTAGCCCACAAACCCACCAACACACTAAAACAGCAGCTAATGAACTTAAAAGACCGTATGCAGACAAGAAGCAAAATGAACTTCATTTATAAAATACATTGCAAGAACTGTAACAAACACTACATTGGACAAACAGGCAGAAAGCTAGCTACCAGGATACATGAACATTAACTAGCCTCAAAAAGATATGACCCACTATCATGAATATCCTTACATGCAGATGAGGAAGGGCACCACTTTGACTGGGACAACACATCCATTCTGGACAAGTCAAACAGAGACACACATGTGAATTCCTCGAAGCATGGCATTCCAACTGGAACTCTATCAATAAACACATTGACTTGGATCCTAACTACCACCCTCTGAGAAAAAGAACAAGAAATGTCACCACCACAGGAAATGACATCACAACAGGAAACAACATCACCAACCCAAGGAACCTAAATACATAAGTAGAAAGAGGGTCATAGAAACAGTGCTTCACCAAACGGCCACTGGTAATGTTACCTAGCATGGTGATAAAACTTCTGAAAATGAACCTTCCAGCTCAGCAAGCAAATTTACATCCAGTGTACTAACAATTTAAGATTAAGGGGTTTTAAAATGAAGTCATCTTTGGATATTGATGGTTCGTTTATTTTTAAGGGGGTGGGGGGGTGATGATGCTGCTCATTTAACAAGGTTGTGTTGTCCTTGGTTTACTTTTCCAGGAAGTTGTAAAGACTTGGGTTTTCAAATGTCTAGGTTTGAAGGGATTTAGGGCCAATTTGGTTATAGCAATAGATACTGCCTCAAGCAAAAGCAAAACATTTGTACAATGAAAGAGGATTTGTACAATTTGTACAATTCTACCAGCTCAGCTTTACTCTGGTTTGGTTTGGTTTTAGCAGTCTGTCTGTTCACTGAAAGCAGTCAGTCAGTTTTGAGACTGCTGGTCCAAGAAACAACTACATGGAAAATAGTGTTCCATGCTGAATCTCTCTGACATCTTCCTCTCTCCTGTAAAACCCTGTGCCCTGTGTTTGATTTTACCTTTTTTGCCACGGGGTGTTTATGGGGGTTGTTAGAAATATTTGGAACAGTTGGAATAATCTGTTGGATTTTCAGATAGATTGAGTTATTCTGTATTCTGTTCTCTTTTGTTTGTGTTTCATTTGGTAATTTTGCAAATAAACTCTTTTGTTTAAAACCATGTGGTTGGGTCAGCTGCATCACTCCTGGAAAATCCACTATACACTTGCTTAAAACAACTCATAAGTTTTGAATCCGGGCTACTCTCTTGAAATATTTTGATTCGGAGATGTCGGTGTTGGACTGGGGTGTACAAAGTTAAAAATCACACAACACCAGGTTATAGTCCGACAGGTTTAATTGGAAGCACACTAGCTTTCGGAGTGACGCTCCTTCATCAGGTGATTGTCAGACAATCACCTGATGAAGGAGCGTCGCTCCGAAAGCTCGTGTGCTTCCAATTAAACCTGTTGGACTATAACCTGGTGTTGTGTGATTCTTAACGAAATATTTTGAGGACATCTGGCTTGGTCCATAGCATATGGACAATGAAACTTTAGTCCCAACATGTGTTTTTTTTATAAAATATGACTAATTCAGTCACAATGACTGTGGATATAAATTTTATGGCTATCTGGAGAGAGGGCCTGGAATATTCTAACTGATGAGGTGCCAAGGAAACTTTAAAGGAAAATCTTAAAAGGAAGAAATGCACTGCAAATTGAATAGTAATCTCCTGGGAGCTTTCTTAGTTGGGAAAGAAGGCACCAGTTCAAGCAAGTGACATGTTTTGGGTCTTCCCTTTTCAAGAATACTCAAAAACAGAAGTTAAAGCTTGTTCAAACCTACTTGACTACGTTTGTGAGCTGAAAGGCTTATGTGCGCTATTTGTTGAGGTGCTCATCTATAATTGCTTGGGTTCGAGCACGAGTCTCCTGTGAAAGTTACAGTTGAGGGATGATCCACTGATTACCCTTAATTGAAGATAAAGGACCTTCCATCCTCTGGGTGTTGAAAGCCAGCTAATCATCATGCCAGTCAAAAAGAAGGAGGACCTTCTCCCTCTGAGTGCTGCCAGTCAGCTGCTGTAAAAATGTAACAGGTCAAAGCCATTTCAACTAATTTGAAAAGCCAAGGATCCCAAAATTGACAGTTCAATCCATTATCAATGCCTTATGAGTGATCAGTAGATACTAATCCAAATATCGTTTCTTTTGCTTCAGTTCTGTCTGTAGGTGAGTTCTGTTAATATTTAGTAACTCATAAATTCACTCTTTTGGAATTTACAAAGGACTGGTTAAATTGATTTCTCTTAAAACATAAATTCATTTGGTCTGGAAGAAAGATAGAATATACATAAGTGAGGAAATTCTTTGTAAATTAACATTGTTGCAATCAACTCAGGGGACAAGTAATGAAGAAAGGGAGCCAATTCATCCTCCTCATCCAGAAACTTTATAATTTGAGGTCTCTTTATGAACCTTAAGAATTTTGTAAACCTGGTTTAGCATCAGGTCATAACAAAATGGGAGCACATTTGGGAACTGGTAGTAACGATCTTTGACTTGGATATACTGAAACACTTAAGGTTTGTGTAAAGATTTATAGCTGGGGTGTTGCTTCCCATAGTTGTGGGTATGTTTGCCGAGCTGGGAAGTTGATTTGCAGACATTTTGTCCCCTATTTGGGTGACATCTTCAATGCTTTGGAACCTCCTGTGAAGCGCTGCTGTATTGTGCCTTCTGGAATTTCTGCTGTTTCTGGTTGCCAGTTCCAGTTGTTTTTTGTAGTGGCTGGTATATTGAGTCAAAGTCTACGTGTTTGTTGATGGAGTCCATGAATGAATTCTAATTAAGAATTCCAAGACTTCACAATTCTCATCCCTGAAATGACTATCTTATCTTGATTTTATGACCCCGAGTTTATAGATTCTTCAATCAGGTGATGTAACCTTTCAGCAAGTGTCCTGTTAAGCACTTGTGATATTTTATATATTTCACTGGAATTACCTCATAGCTTACCTCAGTGAGTAGAGAGCTTGGAGAATAGTCCATCCAAAATTCTGTGTCCCTCCAAAACATATTCCACTTATAAAATTGTGGCAGAATTGAACAGGTGCAAAGTTTCAGCCCCATCACCTTAAGATTTGGCAGGACAGATACCCATCACTAATTTAGTAATCCCATCTCACAGGAGTTCTAGCATTGCCAAGGAGTGTAATTGATTTCTGGGACTAAAAGAAGTTCCATGAGTCAAAGTTGAAAATGCCGGATATATGAGGTGTTATGGAGTGGGCAGTCTTCTTGGGAGTCAACCCAAGGAAATTGATGGGCCTGGACAGTGTCCCCAGCAGACCACTCAGATCCTGTATGGACCAACTGGCAGAGGTATTCACCAACTCTTCCTCTCTACAAGCCAAAGTCCCCACCTATGTCAAGAAGACCCATACCTAAAAAAAACACATGCAATGTGCCTTAATGACAACAGCCCAGTGGCTCTGACCTCAATAATTATAAAATGCTTCAAGAGGCTGGTCATGGCCCACACCCTACAATTTGCTTACCAATGTAATAGCTCCACAGCAGATGTCATATCCCTAGCCCTGCATTCATCCCTGGAACATCTGGACAAGAAACACACTTACGTCAGATTCCAGCTCATTGAGTACAGCTCCACCTTCAAAACAATTATCCCATCTAGACTGACTCAAAACTCCATGATCTTGGTCTCAGCTCCACCCTTTACAATTGGATACTTAGCTTTCTGACCCACAGACCACAATTAGTGAAGGTAGATAACTGCAACTCCTCAAAAATAACACAACACTAATGTCCCCCAAGGATGTGTCCGTAGCCTCCTACTCTACTCCCTGTACACCCATGACTGTGTTGCCAAATTCTAAGTGAATGCCATTAACAAGTTTGCTGATGAAACCACCATAACAGGATGGATATCTAACAACGATGAGTCAAAATACAGAAGGGAGATAGAGAGTTTGCAGCATGGTGCAATGAGGACAATCTCTTTCTCAACATGGGCAAAACTAAAGAACTGATCATTGACTTCAGGAAGAAAGGAGGAGGACATGCCTTCATCTACATCAACAGAGCAGCGTTTGAGAGGGTGGTGAGTGTCAAAGTTTCTCGGAGTAACAGTAACCAACGATCTGTCCTGGATTTCCCATGTAGCTGCGATGGTGAAGAAGGCACAACAATACCTTTTCTTCCTCAGGTGGCTCAGGAAAATTGGCATGTTCATAAGAACCCTCACCAACTTCTATAGATGCACCATTGAAAGGATACTGTCCAGGTGCATAACAGTCTGGTGTAGCAACTGCTTTGTCCAGGAGCACAAGGAACTACAGAAGGTGGTGTGCACAGCCCACACCATCACAGAAACCAAAGGCTGCCAACATCACTAAAGATCCATCGCCCTGCTAATGCTCTCCTGCAATCTCTTCCATCAGGCAGAAAATGCAGAAGCCAGAACACATGCACCAGAAGGTTCAAGAACAGCTTCTTCCCTGCCATTATTAGACCAATGAATAGACAGTGTTGCCTCAAATAACACTGATCTTGCTAATATTGATCTCATCTAGCGCACACCCTGTGCAATGTAACATGTACGTGTCTGTCTGATTCTTTTTGATCTGTACATCCTTGCTTATGATGATCTGCTTGTATTGCTCATAAACAAAGCTTTTCACTGTACTTCGGTAAACGTGACAATAAATCAAACAATCAATTGCCAGAACTGTGCACAGTGTTTCAAGTGCAGTTACACAAGGATTTAAGTCCCACCTGCTCCAGAGGTACAAACAACGTTACAGTGCAGTACAGGTCCTTTGGCCCTCAATGTTGCGCTAACCTATGAAATTAAAAAAGTGTTTCATAACATCAATGAATAGGTTAATCAGGAAAAATATGTAAGAGGCTGTAGAGGTGCATTGGTAGTGTCCGACCCTTGGGACCAGAAGATCTTGGTTCATGTCCCATCTGAGCTGAAAGTGAGCCTGAACAGGTTGGTTTTAATAAAAAAGTTGGGAATGTGTTGCTGGAAAAGCGCAGCAGGTCAGGCAGCATCCAGGGAACAGGAGAATCGACGTTTCGGGCATAAGCCCTTCTTCAGGAATCCTTTCCTCTTCCTCCCTTTAATAAAAAAGTAGCTAGCAAGATTAGGGCTTTTAAAATTAAGATTAAAATAATTTCTCAATGACCACATTAACAATATTAAATGCAAGCTTTAAGAATGCAAGATATTGCTGATGCCCAGGATTACCATTTATAGAAGAGTAAGAATTCTGGCATTAATATCCCAAATCAAAGCTTGTATAATATAGAATCAGGAACAACACCTGTATCTTATATGTCTTATGTTTGTCATTTGTGCTCTGTCCAAAGATAGACCCTTAGTTCATTGTCAGGTGATGCTTCCTCCTGAATCAATGTCTTGGCAGATGTTCTGTCAATAGCACTAGTTTATTTCTATTCTTTTCTCTTTGTAGTTATGTTTGGAAGTTTTAGGGTGTTACAGTCATTAACTATTAAATCCAAAAATAATTTTATTTTTCACTTCAATGGTTTTCTTTCAATATACTTACCAAGTTCATGACAGCATTGATTTCATTGTAGCCGTCCAGAGCTTCCCCTAATATTTTGTTCAAAGAATTCCAATTCTTCACAGGTAAATATTTTGGTTCTCCAATACCGGAAGCAAAATGGCAAAAGATATTGGGTTTTTGAAAAAGAGCAGATTCATCCATATCCTGCCCACACAAAAATAAAATTACAGTATAAAGTTGTATAGGGTAAGAAAATAAGTTGAAATTGGAGAATAAAACACATCAGTGCCTAGCATGTACGAATACTTACTTTGCCACATTCAAATGAAATATACTTTGGAAAAGATGAAGATTTTGAAGTTTATCTGCAATCTTTTGTTGTACATTGACCCATTATGCCATTCGAGAAGTATTCTGGGATTTTGACCAAATGACACTGAAGAAATATTTCCAGGTCAAATGGTATGCAATATGGAGGAGGGTTTGCAAGTGCTAGTGTTCCAATGTATCTGATGCCCTTGTCCCTCTAGATGATAGTGGCCATGAGTTTGGAGCATTTGGGAATTTCCGCAGTGTGTCTCCTCATCTGTGGAGGAGGCAGTGAATATTTGTGGATTTGTTGCCAATCAAGCAGGTTGTTCTGTCGCAAGTATGTATTGTGTGCTTTGTAAATGGTGGACACATTTTGGAGAGTCAGGAGATCAGTTACTCACCACAGAATTTCTAGACTCTGCCCTGCTCTTGTAGCCACTGTATATATATGGCTTGTCCAGTTCAATTTTTGGTCAGTGGTCAACATGGAATGTTGATTGTGGGGGATTAGTTGAGGGTTACAATATTGAATGGAATGATGATTGGATTCTCCTTTGTTGGCAATCATCAATTCCTGGCACTAGTGTGCTGTGACTGTTACTTGCCACTTCTCAGCCCAAAGCTGAATGGTGTCCCAGTCTTGCTGCTGTTAGGCATAGACTGGTTCAGAATCTGAGGAGTTATGAATGATGAACATTAATGCGAACATCTCCACTTTTGATTTTAATGATGGAGGAAAGCAGCTAAAGATGATTAGGCCTGTGATGATGCCAAGAATAACTCCTCCAGAGGTATCCAGTAGCTGAGATAACCGAGTTCCAATAATTACACCCAGCTTCCTTTGTGACAGGAATAACTCCAACCAGTAAAGGTTTTCCCCCAATTGCCACTAACTCCAGTTTTGCTAGGGTACAAAGAATAAAGAACAAGGAAAATGTACAGCTCAGGAACAGGTCCTTCGGCCCTCCAAGCCTGTGCTGATCCAAATCCACTGTCTAAACCTATCATCCAACTCCTAAGGATCCCTCTGCTCCCCACCTACTCATACATCTGTCCAGATGCACCTTAAACGAATCTACCGTGACTGCCTCTACTACCTCTGTTGGCAATGCATTCCAGGCACTTATCACCCTCTGGGCACCTTAATGTCACACTCAGTTATAGTCCAACAGGTTTAATTGGAAGCACTAGCTTTCAGAGCACTGCTCCTTCATGAGGTGGTAGTGGAGTACATGATTGTAAGACACAGAATTTATAGCAAAAGTTTACAGTGTGATGTAACTGAAATTATACATTAAAAATACCTTGATTGTTTGTTAAGTCTCTCATCTGTTAGAATGATCATGTTTGTTTCACTTCTTTCATATGTAAATCGCGAAACCTTTTTTAAAAAAAAAGTTACATTCTCAAGTGAACTTTAACAAATAATGTCAGCCCAGATAATGTATTGAAAGTATTCGGCCCCTTGTGTGCTGCTGTCTGTACCATAATGTTTAGACTGATTCTAATCTAAAAAATGAATTAACAGAATCTTACATGGATTCATGCAGTTTTTCAGCAAAGTACAATGTAACTCTACAAGTACAAATTCACCCCACAAACGCATATGTGAATGTGTGCATGTTTGTGTGTGTGTGTGTGTTTGTGTGTAGGAGTGTCTGTTTGTGTATATAGTGCAGGGCCTGTGCCTGAAACTCCTGTTCCCTGGATGCTGCCTGACCTGCTGTGCTGTTCCAGCAATAAAGTTTCAACTTTGATCTCCAGCATCTGCAGTCCTCACTTTCTCCTCCTCTCGTGCAATGGGGTCACCTGCATTGTGTGACATGAGCTCAAGGTCCCGGTTGAGGCCATTCCTATGGGTACCAAACTTAGCTATCAGACTCCACTCGGTCACTTTTCACTGTTGCCTGTCCTGAAGTCTTCCTTGGAGGATGGTTACCCGAAGGTCCAAGGTCAAATGTCCCGGACCGCTGAACTGTTCTCCAACTTGGAGGGAACACTACTGTGTGTTATGATGGTAGACACTGCAAGATGTGTCAGAGTGTGGCCATGGATACCTTCATTACGCGTGGGGACACCTCCCACCATGTATGTGGCAGATACTCATGTGACTCAACCAACGTTGGCTATCTCAAACAC
This sequence comes from Chiloscyllium plagiosum, assembly GCF_004010195.1. Classification (NCBI taxonomy): domain Eukaryota; kingdom Metazoa; phylum Chordata; class Chondrichthyes; order Orectolobiformes; family Hemiscylliidae; genus Chiloscyllium; species Chiloscyllium plagiosum. The sequence goes on along the minus strand of NC_057733.1, from coordinate 43,183,071 downwards.
TGCAGGCAAGGATGCCCTAAGGCATGGTACATTGGTGAAACCAAGCAGAGGCTACGGCAACGGATGAATCGGCACTGCACAACAATCAACAGATAGTAGTGTTCCCTCCAAGTTGGAGAATACTTCAACAGTCCAGGACATTCGACCTCGGACCTTCGGGTGATTATCCTCCAAGGCAGACTTTGGGACAGGCAACAGTGAAAAGTGACCGAACGGAGTCTGATAGCTAAGTTTGGTACCCATAGGAATGACCTCAACTGGGACCTTGGGTTCGTGTCACACAATGCAGGTGATCCCATTGCCCTACACACACACTCTCACAGACACTTACAACACGCATCCCCCCAACACACACACACATTAAATTTGTACTTGCAGAGTTACATCGTACTTTGCTCAAAAACTGCATGAATCCATGTAAGATTCTGTTAATTCATTTTTTTGGATTAGAATCAGTCTAAATATTATGGCACAGACAGCAGCACACAAGGGGCCTAACACCTTCAATACATTATCTGGGCTGACAACAATTGTTAAAGTTCACTTGAGAATGTAACTTCTTAAAAAAAGTTTTGTGGTCTACATATGAAGGAAGCGAAACTAACATGGTCATTCTAACAGATGAGAGACTTAACAAACAATCAGGTTATTTTTCAATGTATAATTTCAGTTACATCACACTGTAAACTTTTGCTATAAATTCTGTATCTTACAATCATGTACTCCACAACCACCTGATAAAGGAACAGCACTCTGAAAGTTAGTGCTTCCAATTAAACCTGTTGGACTATAACCTGGTGTTGTGTGATTTTTAATTTTGTACACCCCCGTCCAACACCGGCATCTCCAAATCAGTTAAATGTGGACTTCTCAACAGAAGAATATGAAACTGTGATGACATTGTTTGACAAAACAAAACTAAGTTAATATAATAAAAACCATATATTGTCATAAAAGTCAAAACAAACGATCTATTTGGTTAGAATATGACAAAAATACTTCATGTGATTATAGTAGTTTAAAGCACTCTGAATGAGAAGTGCATAATACTACTAACTGCATAACTGTACCCCACAAATTCCAAAATTATAAAACATGGAGTTAGTCTGTCTCAACACCCTACCAAAGACAATCATCTCAGAGGAATGTGAATTAACTCAACTATTTTATCATGCAGACAATCATTTGTGCATTCAACTGGGTGCGGAAGAAGCTGGTAGATGGAATTGCTTTGGATAATATACTCTGACAGAGAAGGAAACTCCTCTAACTTTAATCCAAATATGCATAAATCATGGACCTGCCAGGATCATGTTTGAGAAATTGTTTAGTTGGTAAGCATTTATGGGATGAACTAACTAACCCCCTTGTGTTTTAAGTAACTGCTTTTCTCCAGGTCAAAGATCAAAAGTGGAAATGCAGAGGAAGCAGAGACCTGGGTAACCCATCTTTCTCACTCTCTGTCTCTCTGTTTCTGCCTCTCTATAAAAAAAACACACACACACATATTTATATATAATCCATTCTTCCTACAGCTTCTCACCTGTCGGCTGGTTGAACATCCACATGCCTCAGGCAGTGAATTAACAATCAATCCAATACTATTGTTTCGGGAAGCAAATATATCAATCATTCATCAACTTCCTTAAATTGCTTTGATGTAGAACTGAAAATATTTTTGAGACTAGTCTGAAACACTTCAACAGATCAATCATACACTCTTTTAAAAACTGACAAGTGAACTTTTCCTTGTGTCTTTTACAGTCACAGTGTTTAAACCACTAAAAATTGATTGAGTTGGCAAGCACATTATCTTGAAAATCCTGTTGTGGTTGAACAAAGTGTGGGAAAACTCTACCCCTCTACTTGGTGTGATGGACCAGGCCAGACCCCCTTAAAACATTTTAAGAAGGTAGCCCAAACCCGAACTTCCCTAGTTGTTTTAGGCAGATGTAAGGTGGATATCCCAAGCGTGATGCAGCTGGTCAAACCACTTGACTTCAAGTAAAACAGAATTTATTTACACACCACTGAATGAAACACTAACAAAAGAAAACAAAATTTAGACTAACAATGGTTTGAAAACCCAATCGACAACTTAACAAAGGAGCTGGTCCAATTTTCTGCAACATCCCCATAAACAAATTCCTTGGAAAAAAAAGATAAAGATTAAACATAGATTCATATAGGAGAGATGTAAGAGAGGGAGGGAGGATCAACCAGGGATCATTTGCCGAAGCATGGAACCATTGCAGCTCTTTCTTTAGGTCCCCTGCTAAAACTAAACCAAACGAGAAAAATCCCTGGTCTGGAAGAACTGGCCACTCCCTTTCATTGTACAAGTACTTTTTAAAAAATCTAAAAGCTGTTTCTTTGACTGTTGCCTTAGGCAGTATCAGTTAGCCATTTTCAAAATGGACTAATTCCAGACGAATCAAAACGTCTGCCTTTTATAACCCCTCTTGGGAAAAAAACAAAGATAACATAACCTTGTTAAAAGAGCAGCATCTTCACACTTGGTCAATGTACCTAAAAACACTGTCATTGTACCTAAACCAGATGGACTGTAATAGTTCAGGAGAGTGGCTCGTCACCACCTCTTATAGGGCACTTAGAATGGGCAACAAATGGTGGCCTTGCCAGCAAATCCTCAATTCATGAAAGACTTAAATAAAATTATCAATGTTTCACTGAACTATCAGTTCAGATTCAAGAATCTGAATTGGAATTTGAACCCTCGATTATTTATCATTAGTGAAGAGGAATAATTGAGGATATGAAGATAAACATCCCAATAGTTTGGTTTCTAAGTTTGTTTTAACAATTTAGTATTTGTTGTTTTTTAATAGTTACTTGTACACTCTTGGTTTGGTAAAAGCTGTAAAGTATTTTTGTACTGATTCAAGGGACAGGCATTAAGGACAAGGATGCTGCCTAAGAAGTAATATAATGAGAAACAACAGGAGTGAGCTAAGTGTCATACAAAATAGTCTAAATGCTAATAAAGAAGCTGTAGTTTATATTGTAAACATTTGAACAAGAAAATTAAATAATAATTTTGCAATTCCTATAATGCTTCCTATTTACCTGGAAGAATTTTTGACAGATGTTATTCTGATGTCTTGGAAAGTTTTCTGTGTCATGTTCATCAACTAATTTATCACCATAGACTCGGGAAGCTTCATGTAATAGGAGTCGGACTAAATCTTGAGCATTTTTTGCACATTCAGTTGTTGCAAAGAGAAAGCCCTGCAGTTGAACAGTTTAATAAAAATATAAGCATATCAACATAACAGCAATGCACTGTTATAGTTTTAAAGGATTGCAGTTTATGACAGCATTGAGGTTGCAGATATGCAGGCTCATTTAGTTGTAGCTCTTGACAGTACCTATTGTCTGATAGACAATGCTTTGAAAAATAATCTGTACTGATATTTAGTAGGTTCAATCAATGTTTAAGAAGGTGGCTGCAAGGAGGTTTACATTGCAATTCTTTCAGCTGATACACAATAGAAGGCCAATGATACAAAGTGTATTGTTGACTGGCCACGGCACACAATGGGGAATTCCCCACACATGTGTCATTTGTTCTGGGGGAAGGTAAAATGAATAAAATGGGTGACCTAACCCCAAGCTATTGCAAAGATGCCAATTTCCAATGCACTTAATTAAATTGGGTATTGACTAAGTAATTCACACAGTGAGCCAGAATAGGCAGAAATATTTCTTGCCAGTGTCTACCTTTAGAATATGATCTTTAGAATATCCTTTATTGTCATTATGTACTGAAGTACAAAGGACAGGAGTACAGTGAAATGTTGACAATGTCACCCCACTTGGTGCCATCTTAGGTATAAAGTACCGAGGTACAGAACCTGGAAATAAAATACAGAAATAAAGGAAACCAACCACGATCTTTGAACCTTGTTGAAATGTATCTATACCTCAGAGTTCAGGAGGCAAATTTCAGGTTTGTGGAAGATGCAACACTTGTGGGCGTTGTAAACTGCAAGGAGGGCAGTGTAGAATGCCAAAATGACATTTGTACAAGAGTGGAGTGCAAAGAGTTGGTAGATGAAGTTCAATGCAGAACAGTGCGAAGTGATATATGTTTTGGTGCAAAGAAAACAAAGCGTGCTATTCTAGAGGATGTGCAGGAGCAGAGGGACTTGGGTCAATATGTGCATAAGTCATTAAAGTTAAGAAAGTGTACAGTATTTTAGCTATCATTAATAGAGGAATAGAGTACCAGAGTAAGGAGGCTAAGCTGAATCTGAATAAGATGCTAGTTTGACCTCAGTTGGACTACTTCATACAACACTCTAGGAAGGATGTGAATACATTAAAGTGAGCGCAAGAATAGCCCCAGGGTTGAGAGACTTCAGTTGTGTAGAGCAAGCAGTTATTGCAAAGAGGTTGCTGGTATTCTTGAAGATATCACTTCTGTTACTTGTGAAGCTTATGGCACTAATTCTACTGATCCACATTAGTGGTTCATGGTAAAGAACTGCTCAATGCCATGTGTTTGAGAAAGTTGATAGCTAGGAAATTTAAGTCAAAGCAAAAAAATAAATAAATAGCCTCCTAAACCTGTAAAATCACTTCAAAGCAGAGGAAGTACATTCTAAGAACAAATCCTGTGAGCAAAACTATGTGCAAAAACGTAATTGTCAGATCTCAGTATTTAAAGATTTTCCAGCCTATTGATTACTCAATGCCATCTGATACTGTTGTTCTCTCACCTTGTTCAACCTGTGTCAAACAGCCAGGGAAACCCATGAATCAAGATTCAGAATACAAGGATAAAGATGGATCTAAACATATTGTACCAGCATCAACCCAATCAGAAGTTGGCAGTTCTTACACTTAGCAATGCTGCTGAGAGAGTCATGGCTGTTGTCAACGACTACCACTCCAGAGTTTCAGGATCATGGAGGACCTAGACAACAGGTATGTAGTGAGGGCTTCTGTAGGCTCAGGGTTAAATGAAATTAGGTTAGGATCTGGGTCTCGCCAATGTCCAAAGGTGATGCGTGCCTTTGACACAGGGACCTCTTCCAAGTTGAAAAATGACCTACACTGTTAAACCTGTCATGGAATGAGGTATTCATATTTTGGCCATTTATGGACCTCAAATGATGATAGGGGGAAAGAGTGAACCATAGTGAAGGTAAATTGAATATTATTATAATTATTTCATGGAATATTGGCCTTTAATTCAAAAGTTTGCAGTATAAAAATAGGGAGGAATTGTCAAACTCTACCAAGGTACTAGTCAGACCACAGCTGGAATACTATGGACAGTTTTTAGTCCCTTATCTAAGGGAGATATACTGGCATTGGGGGCAGACAAGAGAAGATTCACTGGGCTAACACCAGGTATGGAAGGTTTGTCTTATGAGGAGAAGATAAATAGGTTGGGCCTTTATCATTGGAATTTAGAAGAAAGAGAGGTGACCTTATTAAAACATACAAGATTTTTAAGTGACTTGACAGAATAGATGTGGTAAGATTAGTTCCCTTTGTGGAAAGTCTATGACTGGATATCATAATCTCAAGTTTAGAGATTGCACATTTAAACAGAGAGGAGGAAGAATTTCTTCTTTTATAGAGTGGTGAATTTGTAGAATTCTTTGTTGTGGACAGTTAATGAGGCTGAGTTGCTAAATATATTCAAGACTGAGATGACAATTTTTAAATTATAAGGGCATCAAAGTTTATGTGAAACGGCAGGAAGTGGAATTGAGGCTTATATCATTACATGGAAACAATTTAAATTTCCATTCTAAATGACATTACAACATTATAACTTTAAACACAGTTAGTACCAGGTCACTATTCGCAACCAAAGCGGAAGCGTCTTGAATCTATTGCTATAACAGTTCATTTGGAAGTCACTGTAAAGTTTTCTCTTGCATTTAATTACAAACTTAACATAAATGGATAAAGAAATTTACTGTACCTGAAATATGTTAGAAAGATCTCTCAAGTTGAATATGTAATGAAATTTAATAGCGGTTGGTAGATAAAATGATGCAATTCTCTGGTGCAAGGCTGTTGATTAAAAAATAATTTGGCAAAATGGAACATGAAACATCTTAATGTTGCACTTTAAAAGTCTAAAATAAAATTTCTGATTAACAAATATCTACTTCAGCAAAAACTTGGCAATTCCATGGGGAAATGCGATCAGTGTTTTAAACACAGATAGAACACAGAACAGTACAGCACAGAAAAGTCCTAAATGACACCATACATCAGCAGAGGGCTTTAAAATCCAGATGTTACAGATGAATTGTAGAGAAGTAGGAAATAAAAAATGCTGGGGAAACTCAGTCAGTCTAGCAACACCTATGGAGAGAGAAGCAGAGCTGTTGTTTCAAGTCCTATATGACTCCTCCCCAGAATGTGACTTAACATTAACTCTGTTTCTCCCAGATGTTGCCAGACCTACTGAGATCCCCAGCATTTTCTATTTAATTTCAGATTTCCAGCATATAAGGGAACTAATGTCAAAAAGGAAAAGAAAGGGAATTAAGACCTGTATACTGGTAAACTGTTATAGAATGAGGAAATTAGTCTTTATTTTACTTTCTCTAGCCCCTTGTCTTTTATTAAAAATTGTAAGGGTTATGCGATAATTATTATTTAATTAAAACATTGGGATTTTAAAATAAGCCTGATGTCTGCCATGACCGAGTTGATAGTGCATAACTGATCAAAGCAGGGTACCTGCCATTTCAGTTTGATTGACAGCTCCAAGCATTTATAAGCTCTCTGGAGTGGAACTACAGGCTGCATTTTACCAAACCTTGGCTGCATTGATTTCGGCAAATTTCATGGAGTATTTTTCTCCTTGAACTCCTGTGAGTTTTCTCACACAATTCTGTGCTTTTCACCTCATTATGTATGCACCACATCCCTTTGGTACTGCTCTCATTCTATCTTGAGTTCTCTAGTTCAGTTCTGGCAAGATGGCAGGAGAGTAGCATGCTCCTTTGCTCTGCTCTGCCTTTTTCTTTCTTTCCTTTTTTTTCTCCTATTTTAGCAGTCCTGGAGCAGTGTTCAGTGAAGTGGTCCCCAGAGAGTGTGAGGGGAAGTATGTCCTGGACCAGTACACAGGGAAGCATGTTCTTGAGCAGTGAAGAGAAGAATGTCCCAGACCAGTGCAAGGGGAGCGAGCCCTGGAGCAGCGTGAGCAGAAGTGTGTCTCAGAGTAGCGCAAGAGGAAGTGTGCCTTGGAGAAGCATGAGGGGAATGAGCCCTGGAGCAGTGCAAGGGGAAATGAGACTTGGAGATCTGCAAGAGGAAAGGCGAGTCCTGGCACAGCTGATTGTCTGGCGGAGCGGACTGGAGGCTTAGAATGGAGTGTGACTGTCATTGGAATGGAGTGTGCCTGGCACTGGTGGTCAGACCATGTGCTTGCTGAGCTCTGAAAATGCCCTTGTAATGTTATATCAATCTGAAATTGTTTACTGGACTGTAATGTCAATCCTCTAACTATGTTATAACTATCTTACTTCTAATTTATTTTTCACACTGTAAGTAATGCGACTACTTTTCCTTTTATTCTGCTTTCGGGTCCAAAATTTGAACCTAGGTATTTGTACCTAAGATGGTGCCATTAGAGGCAGCCATTATAAAATCACTGTACTCCTGTACTCTTATACTGGTGTATATGTGACAATAAAGGTTATTCTATTCTAATGGCAGAATTATTCACAACTACAAGTGGCTTCTGGGATTCATGACACTAGCACCATATTTAAATCCTAGCTATGCTCAGGTCGAATACTGCTAGTCAGGAAAAGCTATCCACAATGTGTTGCTGCATAATTCTAAAGAACATGACTGGGAAAGGAAAGTTGACAGCTAACTCCACTATACTTCAAGCATCACCTGCTTATCAATAACCTGATCACTGATGCACAGAACATTAACTGAGTTTCTGGATTAATAGTTTAGCAATAATACCACTCAACCATCACCTTCCCTTTTAATTACCATTCTGGATATCACTAAAATTTGTACAATTCCAGTTTTTATGAAATATATGGTGGCTGCAAGTTTGATATAAAGCACATTAAAATGAGACTTCTTTCATACAGGATCTTGTAAGAAACTGAGACATCAGCAGACTCAAAACAAATTATAATAAGTAAATAACAATTCATAAACAATTATGTTTTTGGTTATTGTAGAAAATCTATGCAGCAGAAATAAGAATTTATTTAGTGTGTAGCTTTATGTACTAACCAAGAGCTGCAGTGACCAGTTGTGTATGAAATTTTACCATTGATGATGGAAAATTTCGACCAGTTAAATGTTGAGAAAGGATGCTGCTATAGATGGATTGAAGTGCATCTTGTCCTGGGAAACTCACAGCAAAGACACAGAAATGACGCTGAAATAAAAGATTATAAAATACTTTCACTCTAATTATCTGTGTGATAATGTGATAACCGGTCTTAGACCTTTTTAAAAAACCTATATACTCACTTAGTTCTTGGATAAAATTACAAATTAAGCAATACAAATGATGGTGAATTAACCCAAAGTTAAATAGATTAAACTGCGGGCAGGTATTAATATATTTGTAATTGGACAAACTGATGGTGGATAGCGAGGTTTGAGAAGATTTGTAGATTAGGTTGAGGTTCTGGATGTAAGTTTGTTTGCTGAGCTGGAAGGTTTGTTTTCAGACATTTCATCACCATACCATAGTATGGTATTTAATTCATTCAAAAGAAAAGCTAAAAGTAAGCTTAAAGTTTCTGCAGTTTCCTCCAAGTGGCCAGATATGTGTAGGTTAATGGATTCTCCATAGGATATGCAGGGTTATAGGGACAGGGTAAGGACAGTGTGCGATGCTCTTCAGGGTGGTTGGTGTGGACTTGATGGGCCAAATGGCCTGGTTCCACACTGTAGGGATTCTATGAGTCAGTGAATATTACCATACCTGTGCAAGGTAATATTATTTTCTGCCTTTCTGTGATCAGTCAAAAAAAACCTCCAAACTACCCCAGCAATATTGCTTCCACAAACTTGCCTCAGCACAATAAATCAAAAAGAAAATTTCGGTACAACTCTTTTGAGTGACACATTTAATAGCCTTTGGCTAATAAACTTTGGCAGCACAGAGTTAATCTTGACTGATAATGCTTTTTACTTCTTGAATGATTAATGAAGGCTTTACTGGCACATTCCATGAGCAATTTTGGACTACTTACCTATCTTTCAGTGATGGCATATCCTGCTCTTATAATGGCTTCAGATGCATACAGGGATAAAACCTGTTGTTGCCTCACCAGCTGACTAATGTTGCAGCCATTGCTGGCAACATTTTCTTCCTCCAAGTTGTGTGGACAGTGTTTTAGCAATCAATAAAAATTGTTGTTGTAATCTGAAATATCGTTAAAGTGAATCGTCCTTCACTTGCTGCTGTTTTAATAACGACTGGGAAAGTATTGTGAGCATTTAAAATTAATAACGGTAATAGGCAGAGAAAACATGACAAAAATGAGAATAAAAAATGGAATTCACATAGATGGTTGTAAACTCATTGTGGAATAGCTACTAATCTTGTATATTTATACATTAATGATCCAGATAAAGGAACTAAGGATATTCTGGCTAAGGTTGTTGATGATTTAAAGATAGGTGGAAGGGTAGGTCATATTGAGAAGGTGGGAGGCTGGAGAAAGATTTAGACAGGTTAAGAGAATGGGCAATGAGGGGTCCAAACTGCATTATGGTATTCCTCTAACCTGGCTGACAGATCATCCTCTGCTCCCAACAAGCCTGTTTGGTGCTCCTCAGTCTACATGTCCATTTGCAAATATTCACAATTTGCTGACAGCATGAAGTCCTTTCCTGTCTGGGGCTGAGCAAGTTCCTGGTCTCTGACAGTCTTCTGTGTGTAACAAACCTGGGCATTCCTTCCTTTGCCAGGTGTGGAGATGTGACAGTGAAGTGCTCATCAGCATATGCTCCCAACTGTAACCTAGCTAAATATCTACCAAGGTAACTGAGCTGTTAGAAGGTACAGGAGGCAGACTTACTGATTCGTGTGCCAACAGAAATCAAAGGAGAGAATGCATAGGGACCAAGGGTAGAGGTTGTAGCATGATATGCCAGATAAGTCAATAATTTGTGGCATGGCAACATCCCCACCTGCAACGTTTTACTGTACTCCTGTACTTGAGTACACGAGACAATAAATTATATTCTAATTCTAAAAGATTTTCCTCAGAGACGCTCACCATCTTGATTGAGAAAGATATCACTGATCCTTCATTATTGCTGGCTCAAATTCTTGGAATGCCTTCTGTAATGAAATTGTGGGTCAACCTACAGCACATGGACTGCAGTGGTCAACAAATCAGTTCACCACCATCACGTACATTCCATAAATTAATAAAAATTAAACTACTCTTGACGGCCCTTGCTGATGCAAATTAAATTGCTCCACTGATCAGTTTGGACATCTAAATTGCAATCTGAAGAGACCAACTGTCTTTTTAATTGTTATGATCATAATCGACTGGCCTGCATTATAGTATTCCGTTGAATTGTCCTTAGTTACTCACTGGTATCATCTGCCATTTCTTCAGTGAGCAACACTTCTGAACAAATATCCACTCTTGTAGTTATGCTGAGTAATTGAAAAGCAGATTCTAGGATCTGGGGGTCCTAGAACATGCAAACACAATGATTGCTCCCAGGATAACAAGTACACATTGCAGGATCTACTGCCAGTGATCACAGATCCATTTGATACTGAGGGAGGGAAACCCCTTACAGTTGATGAAGCTCTCGCTATCATTCATTGTATGTTTGATGTGAGGCTAAGAGCAGAATTCATCAAACAGCAAAGGCAGGAGAGTCCAAAGAAGAACCAGGGAAATCAAGAACTGATGGTGGATTTAGAAAGCTAAAGAGTTGTAACTCATTATAAAGAGTTGACAAGCATGACACCCAGAGTTCCGTCAGTGCCACTAAGGCAAAATATCAATCCAACAAGCTTGGCCTCAAGCTGATGCAATGTAGGGATAGAACTCTTTTGGGAGACAAAGTAAACATCAGCCTCCGATGAAAAGAATGCCTTCAAAAAACTTACACTGCGATCTATTTGCTGGCAAGAATGTGTTTGAAAAAATCCCCTGCATGTCCATCAAAGATAGTCTTGGACTCCCATCCAGCTTGGAAGAAGTTGAAGCCTCATGCAGACTGGAAAACCTGCAGAAGTAGATGGGATTCCAGTGGAGATCTTCAACTTGAGGAGCAGAGTTTACCCATCTTCTCAATCAACTGATTTTGAAAATCTAGGACATATTCCTGCCAATTTCATGGATGCTGCCATCACCACCATCTTCAAGAAGGGAGACACAGAGGACTGTGGGAACGTTTGAGGGATTTTCTGGCTTCTCGTTGCTGGGAAGATCATCTTACAAATGCTCACTAGGCATCTTTTACCAGTCTTAGGGAAAATCCTTCCTGAAAGCCAGTGTTGCTTTTGAACAAACTCCGAAACTATGGACATGATTTTTATGCTCGGCAACTCCAAGATAAATACCAGGAACAGCACTAACCACTCTACATTGCCTTCATCGGCCTGAACAAGCATTTTGACTCAGTCAGTTGGAAAGTGTTTTGGAAGATCCTGTCAAAAGCCAGCTATCCAGAGAAATTCAACAACATACTCCATCTCCTTCATGATATGATGTCAGTGATGGTCCTCACTGATGGTAATATGACAGAGTCCTTTGACGGCAAGGCAGAGGTCTAGCAGAAATATGTCATCGCACCCGTCCTTTTCTCCATCTTCATCACCACCATACTTCATCTTATCAAGAACAAACTTCCCAGTAGTGCAGAGATGGATGGAAAACTTTTCAACTGTAGTTAGTTGAAATCCAAGAATGAAACAACACTGATCTTCCTTGTGAACTTTCAGTATACAGATAACAATATCATCTCTGCTCTCTCAGGAGAGAATCTTCAAGCATCACTTAATGCCACTGTGGAAGCTACTGAAGAATTGGTCTCAGCCTTAACTTCCACAGGACTCAAATCCTTTACCAACTTGTCCAGGTCAAGTTTCTAGTCATCCCTCCATTAAAATCAACAGAGAAATCTTCCCGAACATGGGACATTTTCTCTGCCTGAGAAGTTACCACTAATCTAAGGCTGACTTTGATGCAAAGATTCAACATCAAATTCAATCGGCAAGTATTGCCTTCAGAAGCCTAAGGATGAGAATCTTTGACAACCGTGACATTTATGCTGATACCAAGGCCCTTCTGAGAAAGGCAGTCATCTTTCTCACTTTTCTATATGGTTCCAAAACCTGGATTACGTTTCAATGCTACATCAAGACTCTTAAGAAGTACCATCAACGCTGTTTAAGATGGATTCTCTGCATTAGCTTGGAGGACAGGCGTACTAACATAAGTATCCTAGAATATACCAGCATAGAGGCAATGATCATCTGAAACCAATTCCACTGGGCTGGCCACATGCTTAGGATGTCTGAGTTCTGACTGCCAAAACAAATCTTTGCTGCGCTCAAGGAAGGCAATTAAATGAAAGGAGATCAAAGAAAGCATTTCAAAGATTCCCTTAAAGCTTCCCTCAAGAACTGCAACATAGAATTCAATGCATTGGAGACCCGCATTCAGAAGAAACTGACTTGGAGGAAACACCTTTATAAAGGGACACAATTCTTTGAGAATTCGTTTTGTCATTGGGTGCAAGAGAAAGTATGAAATGGAACGAGAGAAAGGAATGCCAATGATCTCAAGTACAAGGACCAATTCCACTGCCCAGAAATACATGCCAAATGTGTGATCAGCGATGTGACTCTTGGATTGGGCTCATCAGTTACACTAGGAAGCACAGAACTATGACCAGTGACACAGAATTTCCTATGTGGACAACCATACTCAGTAGCAAGTAATTGCCAATGAAGATGCACTGATTGGCCCTCACAAAGACAATATCTGCCCCAATCTTGATCCAGTTTATATGGCTGACTAGAAAATACCACACATGTCTTGAGTAGATGACTGAAATGGGACTAAAGCATAGAAATTCAGGACCACTGTGATCTTTAGAGCCAATAGAATCACCTCCAATTCCATCATATCTTACAAACTGACACAGCCTCTTGGAAAAGGCGCAGTGTTTGAAGACATTAGTACTCTTACATTGGAGTTAGCTCGTCTGGTGTATGTACGATTGGTACACTAGTTGCTTGTTTCTTCTCACAGGTGTCTGCACCAGTTCACTCTGTGGCTCCTGATGAAGGATTATGCCTGAAACATCGATTCTTTTGCTCCTCAGATGCTGCCTGACCTGCGCACACTTTATCGACTCTGATTTCTCTAGCATCTACAGTCCTCACTATCTCCTTCTGTGCTCTTTGCCAATTCTACATTATGGAATTGGCCTGGCAGTTGACAAGCAGGTTCCTGTTGTTGGTGGGCAATTGCTTACTGCTTCCTCTCACTCCAGTTCACGTCCTCACTATAAGAGCCTCGATAGGGATAGAGCATGTCGACTTCGTGTTAACAAGCTAAAAGTGGTGGGATCCAAGATGGCGGCAACCCAGCAAGACTGAGTCTATAGTGATCCTCCCAAGACTTGGGTACAGTGGGTCACCCACCCCCTACCACGCTCACCGAATCATTTATAATAGTTGTGTAATTTAATTAGTTGTGTAATATTACATTTAAACAATTTAATCCTAAGTTAAAATGACTAAAGGGAAGGGAGCCCGCAGCTCTCAGCAAGCAGGAACCCCTCCCCCACCCTCTCCAGCTGCAGCAGAGGCGTCCACAGCCACCCCGGGGGACTTACCAACAGTAACAAGCCTTGCAGAAATGATTTCCAAGCTTGACTCGAAGATCGATGCCTTTATTGCAGAATCCAGAAATCGTTGGGACTCGCTCTCGGCCGCGCTGCAGAAGCATGACCGAGAAATTCAAGAAATTGAACGCCGAGTCGGAGGGGCGGAGTTAAAGGCCGCGACCTCCGAAAATACCGCTCAATCGGCCGTGGATAAGGTCCGGACTCTCGAGCAGCGAGTCCGGACCTTGGAAAATCATATTGACGACCTCGATAATCGAGGTCGTCGAAAAAATATTCGTTTGCTGGGCCTTCCCGAACAGGAAGAGGAAGGCCAGCTTCAGCATTCCTGGAGCAGTGGCTGCCACAGCTTTTAAATCTGCAAGTTGGATCAGGCCAGGTAAGGATGGAATGGGCCTACCGGGTCGCAATACGCGGGCCCGGCTCGAACCAGCGCCCACGCCCGGTCCTGTTCCGGCTGCTAAGCTACAAGGAGAGGCAGATACTCCTAGAAGCCTCTAGAAATCTCGGAAAAGACCCCCAAGCTATGATCTACAAAGGATCCAAGATCATGCTATTTCAGGACTTTTCCCCGGATCTGGTTCGAAAGAGGAAGGCATTCGACGAGGCGAAGAAGCGTTTAAGGCACTTAAATATTCAGTACTCCTTACGCTACCCAGCGACGTTACGCTCTAACCATGAAGGATCCGTATATAACTTCGGATCGCCAGAAA
>NC_057733.1:43146637-43165158 GCF_004010195.1 Chiloscyllium plagiosum | reverse complement strand
GGACTAAAGTAGCAAGTATCCTGACAGAAATTTTAGGAACGGAAATTAAAGTGGACCCTGTATCTCTTCTCTTGGGCTTTTCGAACTTTCCCTCCCTGGACACGTACGGGAAGAGACTATTTTCTATTTTTTCTTTCTGTGCAAGGAAAAATATTTTGGTGAACTGGGCGGCTGAGGGCCCCCCTGGACTTTCAAATTGGCACAGACTAATTATGGAATGTATTCCCCTTGACCTCCTTACAAATATGGTGCACCGAAAGTCCGAATTATTTTATAAAATATGGCAGCCCTTTTTGAATTACATAAATACAGATATTTCAGCTATCCTAACAAGGGTTTTTATTTAATTGAGATTATAAACCTGGCTGGTCCGGGGCTGCTCGGGGGAGGAATCTCGCACGAATACGGGTTTTATTATATCTGATGCTAACACATCCCGAGCATGTAAGAGACTTAAATATACACTCTGGTTAGTTGTAGGTTAGATTAGTAGATAGTTGAGTTTTGTTTGGTTTTTTTGTTCTTTTTTTCGGTTTTTTTTTGTTTTTTTTAAAAATTCTGGCTATTGTATATTTGAGCTAATTGTATATCAATGTTTATATCTGAGAGTTTTGTTTATTTTTGTAAACTTGTAAAAATGTTAAATTTCTAATAAAAATATTTATTAAAAAAAAGCTAAAAGTGCTGTGATAAGTGAGTGTTGGGAAGCTGTGCAATTCTAGCCTTCTTGAACATCTGTCCAAAGATGAACATCTGTGCAATGAAGTCATCCACTCCAGATGTCTAATCCTCTCTTATTCCACTCAGTCAATGAAATATCTTAGTTCCAGTGGCCTGGGTTCTACAGGTCCCTGCAGATAATAGCCTACAGTGGTCCTTTAAAAGCTGCTGAGGCTGTGATCCATCCAGTGTGGTCTGCGATCGCCTTACAAAATATTACTCATTCATTGTTAGAGAGCAGAATCTCTATCTGGTTCACCATTTGTTTCATGTAAAATACCATTCATGCTTCATGATGTTGAAGGCCCGACCCCAATGCCACTTTACAACTCACTGCCCTCACTTCACACTACGTTGCATTTTCTTTGGTAAAATTCTGACCATAGTTTCTGAAGTTAGGCTTGCAAGTCAAATGAATGGTTCTACTTTCTGGCAAATAATGTTTTTGACGAGGAGAGTGAAGCAAAGTCCAGAGATCCATTATTATAGTCAGAGATTTTTTTTACAGAACATGCTGACATTTGACCATGCTACTTTGAATGCACTGTCACATGTGCAATGATGCATTCTAATT
The DNA here is from genome assembly GCF_004010195.1 of Chiloscyllium plagiosum. NCBI lineage: Eukaryota > Metazoa > Chordata > Chondrichthyes > Orectolobiformes > Hemiscylliidae > Chiloscyllium > Chiloscyllium plagiosum. Next base: position 43,163,864 of record NC_057733.1, on the reverse strand, counting down.
AGTAATGAGGCAAATACAGAAGGATAAATTGATAAAAGAAAATCTGGGCTAATATAAAATCATGAAAAAAGTCATATTTAAAAACCATATATAATTAGTTACCTGAAGTCTAGAATCAATTGTAAAGCTGCCAGCTGTGGGATTCATACAGGCAACATACTGGCAATTATGAATATCTTTCAATGTCAACTTGACCTTATCATACCTAATGGAAAAATACATTAGGTTATCTGAAGTCAAATGAATCCAATCATTACACAATATCCTTTCATAAAGAAAATTGTTACATCAAAATAGACACTTTTTAATGAAATAATTTGCTTCAATTGATAGTGCTATTACTAAATATTTAATATATCTAGTTGGACATATTGATAGGGGAATATTGAGTGAGAAGCCACAACATGTAAGCTAACCACCTATTTCTTTTGGACCATTTGAACGAAGAGATCTTATTTATCCATCAAAGGTTAGCTGCTCATAAAACAGCCATCCAGAAGAAGTTTTCTAGTTTAAGCCTCATAAAGATTGGGTGGCTTCAAAGACACTAGCCAGGAATTTTCAGGGTAGTAAGTGAGACAACCTGAATTAACAGAGATTCAAGGTAATTTTCTGGGTTATATTTTAGAAATTGTGCTTTATGTTTTACTGTTCTATTTTGGTTTTCACTCCTGCTCAGTCCATTTTCTACTGGAAGAAAGAAGCTAAAATCTTCTGTAATATGGGCATGAGGTACTTCAATTGTAAAATATTTCAATAAAATGCATGACTCAAAATTGTGGCAGAGTAAATCAAGACTAATGCAAATAGAGAATAAAAACTAACTACCATACTTTAATATCTTACATGTATATGCAGTATTATAACTATATTTAAAAGTTTCTAATTAGATTACAGTACTTACCAATGTCCATGATCCAAGTGTTGTCTAATTAGTGTATGAGGTGCCACAGTTCCATACTTATCCACCTCCGGCATATTCATGTCATCAATAAAATAAATTAATTTCTTGATTCCAGGAGGGCCAAAATTTCTTCCTGTTTTCTTTTCCAATGGCTTCTCCAGAACAGCTATCAGGAATTCAGAATGAAAATTTAAATGCACTAACTATAATGATAATCTTTTATTCACAATATTCTTCACTTAAATACTTTGAATGAGTAGCAATCAAATTATGACAAACAGATTTCAAACAATTTTGGATATAGATGTAGCCCTTGGTGGAAACTGACTCCATCTGATCTCTTCAGTAGATTCATCATTTTTTCCCATATTCAATTCTGTAATGGTTTGGAACATCAGAGGATTTTTGATTGTGTTCACCCGAAATTTCTGCTGCTGGCAGCAGATTCAATCACAATATCCACTAGAGAATTGGAGAAATACTTGAAGGAACTATTGAGAAAGAGCATAGTTCTATTCCAGAAAGCTATTTGGTAAGGAATGGAATGCTAGCTCATTTTAGACATTTTTACACTTACTTGCAAGGCACTTGTACGAGACACTTGGTAGTCCTCAGATAATGTACTGTGTACGGTTTTGGGCACCACGTTATATGAAAGATGCATTTCAGAAAGTGCAGAAATGATTTACAAGATTGGTTCCATGAATAAGAAACCTCATGAGGGCAGAGTGAGGAAGTTGGGACTGTTTTCCTTGGAGAGAAGAGTCTGATCGAGATTTGATAGACATTTCAAAATCAATCAATATAGTCTGTTGTCTCTTTCGTTCCCCATGATAACATCCCCTATGTCTGACTGTAAGGGAACTATATTTGTCTTCACTAGTATTTTTCTCTTTGCATACCAATAGAATCTTTTACAATCAGTTTATATGTTCCCCTCCGCCTTCTCTTATAAACCCTTTTCCCCTCTTAATCAATTCTTCTGTCCTTCTTTGATGAAATGTAAACTGCTTACAATCCCCAGGTCTGCTGCATTTCTTTGAACACTTGGTATGCCCCTTCCTTGTTGTATGGACCAGGCCAGCTCCCCTCAAAATACTTTAAGGAAGTAGCCTAGACCCTAACGTTTTCTTATTTTAAAGGTAGATGTGAATGAACGCTCGAGATGCGATACAACTGGTCAAACCATTCAGCTTTAAGCAAAACATAAAATTTATTTAAACACTATAGTTAAAACATTAACAAAAGAAAGTAGAATTTAGAATAACTTAAATATTGGAAAACTTAACTGACCCGATATTGCAACTTAACGAATTAATTGTTTCAATACAGTAACATCCAATAAACATACCCCTGAGCAAAAATGTAAATTCAAACTCAAATTGATTCTTACAGGCAGTGTTATGAATCAGGCCCAACCCCTCAAAACATTTTTAAGCAGGTTGCCCAGACCTTAACTTTGCTATATGTTTTAGTTAAGTGTACAATGGATATTCCCAGAGTGAATTAGCTGTTCTGACTGCCAAGTTTTAAACAAACAGAATTTATTTACAAAATTATGAATGAAACACAAAGAACAGAAAATAGAATACCAGATAACTTATCCTATCCCAAAAACTTGACAGACTATCCTGACTTAATGATGCTGTTCCAACAATACTTGCTCAGCGGTGAGCACTGCTGCCTCACAGCACCAGGGTCCCAGGTTCGATTCTAATCTCAGGCGAATGTCTGTGTGGAGTTTGCACATTCTCCCCCTGTCTGTGTGGGTTTCCTTCAGGTGCTCCAGTTTCGCCCACAGTCCAAAGGTGTGCAGGTCAGGTGAATTGGCCATGCTAAATTGCCCATAGTGTTAGGTGCATTAATCAGGGGGAAATGGGTCTGGGTGGATTACTCTTTGGCAGGTCGGTGTGGACTTGTTGGGCTGAAGGGCCTGTTTCCACACTGTCGGGAATATAATCTAATCTAATCTAATCCCAATTAATATATCCTTTAGCATAAAGAGTAATAGTGAAACAAACAAGGGCTTACAAGCTTGAAGTTAGAGACACAGTACCCGGCTGGACTTGCCCCAGCAGGCCTTTTTCACATACACTGCTGCTGAACTGAATCAAAAACTCTAATCAAAACAAAGGCTAGCTACACAGCTAGCTGACCATACCCCTATGATTACACCGGGTTTTTTTAAGACATGAAAGCCTTAGGCTGGAGGCATTATCTGTTAGGGGTAAACAAAAAGGCCCCAATAAACCTTTCAGATCTGGTCTAGTTGGAGCCTGGCCAATTACCCCCCTCTCTGAAGAAAAAAACTCAAGGGCATAGTAACCTTGCAAAAAGAACAGGTTCCTCACAACAGGAGGAAACAACATCCAGGGAGATTTCAGAGGAAGTCAGTTAAGAATCATTTACTGAATCTTGCAACCCTTTTGGACTTTCACATCTTGTGATTGCGACAGCTAAAAAAAAACTAGAAAACCCTGAACTGGGAGAACTAGCTAATCCTCTTCCATTGTTAAACTGTTTTTCCAGCGCTTTTCCAGCAACACATTTCCAGCTCTAAACTGTTTTTAGCTTTCTAACTCCTTAGACTCTTTGATAACTCTGCCTTTACAGCCGTTTTTTCAAAAGATCCCAGGGCAAAATAACCCTTTTAAAGTGATAGTATTGTCACACTTGGATCTAATAGAGTCATAGAGTCATAGAGATGTACAGCATGGAAACAGACCCTTCGGTCCACCTCATCCATGCCGACCTGATATCCGAATCCCGTCTACTCACACCTGCCAGCACCCGGTCAATGTCCCCCCAAGCCCTTCCTATTCATATACCCATCCAGATGCCTCTTAAATGTTGCAATTGTACTAGCCTCCACCACTCCCTCTGGCAGCTCATTCCATACATGTACCACCCAATGTTTGAAAAGGTTGCCCCTTAGGTCTCTTTTGTATCTTTCCCCTCTCACCCTAAACATATGCCCTCTAGTTCTGGACTCCCCGACCTTAGGGAAAATACTTTGTCTATTTATCATATACATGCCCCTCATGATTTTATAAACTTCTATAAGGTCACCCCTCAGCCTCCGATGTTCTAGGGAAATACTATCTCTTTTTCTTCTTGTTAGCCACAGTCAGGCTCTTTCCTGTTTTATTTTCATTCCATACAGGAACAAACAATTGTTGCAGTTTGTCTGTACATGCTTTAAGTATTTGCCGTTGCTTTCTACCATCATTCCTTTAAGTAAGATTCACTAATTTATCATAACTTGTGCATCATGCCAGTTAGATTGTCAATTATGTCAGAGGTGTGTTATACAAGTATCATTATACCATATGGCCTGCACCCACCTAAGGTAGCAGCACAATTGTTTACAGTCAGTTAAAAAGTTTCTATAGTAGTCCTCAACATTGTCTCTGTTTCCCATTTGTCTCATGACATTGGGTCAACCATATGCAAGAAATCCTCTTGCTTCTCTTCTCTGAAGAATCAGTGTTCCTCAATAGCAGACACCACTTAATGGGAGCAATGAAGATAGCAAGGGTACAGAACGTACTCAGGGTGGGATGCTTCAATGCATACAAATATTCATTGGTAGCACTGGTGGTCACCAAGTATAATGATTGAAATCAGGGCCAGATGGATCTCATTAATTATAAGAACCTTGATTGAGGTTATTAACCTGAGTCAATCAGGAAGCCCTGGCTGGCAGATATAAACAGGGAATTCGTTAGGGCCGACTGACTGCCCCTCTTCCGTGGTTATGTTAGAGCCCGGGTGTCCTTGGAGAAGGAGCACGCGGTGTCCACCAACACCCTGGAGTTGTTCAGGGAGAGGTGGGCGCCGCAGGGAGTGGAGTGCATCATTTCTCCCTCCAACTCTATTTTGATTTAGTCCCTACCCTCCCCTTCACTGTTTTGATCACACAGCACTGCTCTTTGATGTGAAGGGCAGTGTTTGTCACTGGCCACCCGGGCGTTTTCCTATCTTCCTGGTGAAAAAAAAAATAAAAAGGCCTTATCCTCTTCCGCGGTTACGTTAGGACCCGGGTGTCCTTGGAGAAGGAGCACGCGGTAAGAAAGAAAAAAAAAAGAGAGTAGAAAAAAAAATATATAAACAGGAGATGGCACCCGGGTGTTTTCCTATCTTCCTGGTGGTGGAAATTGAATAAAGATTCGTGCACTTTGTGTCTTTCACTGTGTCTCACACCTGCACACACACACCATGGGTGCTGGCGAAATAATAAAAAATAAACAGGAAATTACACAGCACTGCCCTTTGATGTGAAGGGCAGTGTTTGTCAAAATAAAAAAAAAAGTAAAAAATAAAAAAAAATAAACAGGGAATTAGAACTGCCCTTTGATGTGAAGGGCAGTGTTTGTCACTGGCCACCCGGGTGTTTTCCTATCTTCCTAGTGGTGGAATTTGAATAAAGATTCGTGCACTTTGTGTCTTTCACTATATAAAAAAAAATAAACAGGGAATTCAGAAGGTCACCTCAGTCAAGGGACTGGGTTTGAGCTAGCTGGTCAGAGCCCATATAAATAAAGGATGACTTGATGATGGGATACTGGCCTCTGTGTGGTTATTTCAGTGGTGACCAGAGAAAACAGTGCATGCCTGAAGAGGATTTGCTTGCAATAGTTGTCTTTGAGTTGGGATAAGCATTTATGGCATGATGCCTTTATTTGGGAAGCTTGATTTGTTTGATTCTGCTTGTTCAAAAACTGGGCCCAGTGTGTGGAAAGAACACATTATTTTTTTCTGGGCAAATAAGATTGGGGCAGATGAAAAGTAAGAATCCTTCTGACTGCTTGTAGACCCATAGCATTTTTGGTTACAAGAAGCTTAACTTTTCATGAGGCTCCAGAGACTAAAGCCTTTCAAGAGATGATAGATTTAGTTAAGTAATATTACAACTCAAAATCTCATTTAATTCTGAGATGCTATCCATTGTATTTGGTTCTCTGAGAACCAGGCCAATCTGTATTGGGATTTTTGAGGTTAAGATGATTGCAGAGGCATGTAATTTTTGGTTAATCCTGAATGAGGTGCTGAGAGACTGTTTGGTATGTGGGATTAATGATGTAACCATGCAAAAATGCCTATTAGTTGAAACACAACTGAACTTCAAACAGGTACTACAACTGGCCTTGTGATTAGAAATGTGGCAAGTGGAGCTATAGGGATTGCAAAGAAGTGGACTGTCCAACTAAGATTGGAGAGCACCACTTGGGTGTTAGCAATTACAAAGCATCATGCAGGGGATATCCTAAACAGAGGGACCCTAGGTCAGCCAACAGCAAAATTCCAAATCAAGCTGAGCCATGGCCAAATGGCTAAAAAGGTCTTCAGGATACAGGCCAGCAAGCCTTGTAGCTGCTGCTATAAACAGACTCAAGACAGCAAAGAGGTTCTTATGGTATGATTGCTATTCCATAGGCCATTGCCTCCCCTTTCTAGTCACTCAAAACTGGGCATGAGATGATGTAGAACAAATAACAGCAGAATTGTGTTCCAGTACAAAGTGAAAGCTCATAGCTTTGTATATTCATAGTCACAGACTGGAGATTAACCCTGATGAAGAGTTTAAGACAGCAAGCCAAAAATAGTAGACATGCCGAAAAAATCAGATGCTAATCTAGTGAATCTATAACACAGTGTCTGTGAATCTATACATGTTGAACAGGGGAAGAAACGTTTGATAAACAGAACTAAACAATTTCTCAATCAATAAATTATATCAATTAGCACTGCTCTGATATGATTAACTAGAAGAAGAGGCTCCACAAGTACCTCGATTTTCAATGATGGGGAACACCGCAAAAGTACCAATGACAAAGTTGAATCACTTGTGAACATCTTGAACCACAAATGTTGAGTAGACGGTATGACAATGCAAGACGTGATTTATTTTGAAAATGTTTGGATGTCACGGCAAGAGATTTAAATTTTCTATATTGGAGCGGTATGGTCTGGTATTTGTATGCCATGACTGTTTAATTTTCAAGAATTCTGAACATTGCAAGACAATTGTACTATAAAATGTCCTTCTAACTTAATGTAAAACAAATAATTTCAGAAAGGAACGTATAATTAGAATTTCTGGTAAACACTTCAGCTTGCTCTTTAACCCTGCAAATGAAGAGTTGCCAGAACAAGGAAAAAACCTAATCTTTGCCTGCAGGAAGGCATTTTTCTTGCCCTGCCTACCTCTAGCATATTTCTCCATTGGAGATAAAAATCATCCCTCTTCTTTGGGCAATTTCTATACCTTGTAACATTGCAGAGTTTGTGTAAAAGTTAAAAGGGACAGCTTGAATCAGATAGTCCTCAATACTCAGACTATTCAACTTTTCCCACATGAGGACAGATTTTCCTGTTCCAGCATTTCCTGCTAACATTATTGGCCGACCAATTTCTAGCATAAGATCAATGAAGTAACGTAGGCGGATGGTCTCTGTTGTATGTACAAAGGCAGCCTGCATCATAAGAAGTTACAATTAGAACATAGATCTGCTAGTAGCACAGACATATAGCAGTTGCACATTTGAAGTTTTTTAAAATTAATAACCTGTAATTAACATTTTTCAATAGAGTATCCATAATAAAATCAAACTTTAAAGACTGGCCTGTAACAAAACTTGAGAATGGAGCTATGATAATTGTATATATTTAAAGGAATAACAACACAAGAGAATCTTCTAGGCATTTATGTCCAAGTCAGGAAAGATGAACTGACTCCTCATTCACACCATTCCTGAGCTGAGTACAAGAGAATTTGAATTTAAAAGAGAAATAACATTGTCAGCTTAATACATAAATACTTCACTGTGTATAACTTGGTCTAAGAACCAAGTTAACTCGGTTCTTTGGGTTAACAATGAAAAACATTTTATTTCTAAACCTCAATGAAGCAATTACATAAAATGGTTAAAAGGTTTAAGACATAAAAATATATATAGTTGTGTCAATTTTAAAAATACATAAAATTAAAACTGCACATTTATGACATATTTCCCTTTTATAGGAAAAATGTAAATACATATGCTCACATTTTTTTACAGAATCTATTTTATCTAGCTGTGAATGCAAATCCCAGAGCCAAGTGATTTTCTGAATATAAGGTGATAATGCCACCACTTAGACATTTGAGGAGACAAATTTCAGTAATGGGCCTATTTGTCTCCATGAATACACAAGGTGTTTGTATGAGCCCCAGGAAGGGGAGATTAGCTGCCCACGGCTTTGGCTTGTCTTTACCCTGTAGAAAGAATACTCCTTCCACAAGTTCAAAAGCTGTCATTTACCAGATGTCTGCTGTTTGCAGGAAGATTGCTTCATATGGAACATTGAGAAGTTGGGCAGTGTGTAGCTTGATCATGTCATTCTGGAATGGTAAGGGAGGAGCAGGAAGAGTGGTTTCAATCACAATATAAGTTTTTGTCATTTAGCAGCATGTGTATGAGAGACTCACGTTTGAGAACTGGAAACAGTAGACAGGTATTGAAGGGAGAGTATCTAATTGTAAAGCATATTATTGAATTTGAGAAGATGTGTGTAAAGTGATCTATATAGAGAATTACATTGTAGAATAAAAATATAAGAAATATACTGTTTATTTTTAGATAATTACAAAGCTGGTGCAGTATAGCTCCCCTTTATACTTTCCACTTTATTTCATTGAGAAATTCTCATCCATATCTTTTCTCTGTCTTTATGAAAGTTTGTATTGATTTTAACTGTAGAGCTTCACCAGATTTCCTCCATGTGGTTTCTTCATCCTTCAAATCAATTAAAAATTGTACAGACAAGCCTGTAGCTACCTCAATTTTTTTTATATATGAAAGCAGGACTTGCGATAGCAAGTTAACAATAACCTATTGTTGTGCCTTTAAACCATCACTTTTCTAGTCACTTTTTGCAGCTACAGGGATGCTAGTAAGAGGCCTTTCTGCCAGTAAGAGGCTTTTATACTCAAAGAAAAATGTTTTCTCTCTTTTCTGGTTCGTTTTTCAAAAGTTTTACATCCGTTTTTCCTGAGATCAAAATTTAATTAATCCTTTGCAAACAATATTGATTGCTTCTATGTTTTGACACTTTTGTTTATTTTTCTCCAATCATGTGGAAGTTGTAATTGGTCTTCTCAACTAAATCCAGTAAACAGTATTTCTGCAGTTTTCAAAGACCAAACACTGACGGGTAAGGTTGACCATTTTTCTGGCTGTTAGACTCTCTGGGCTTTGCTTCAACTCAGATTGCACGTCAGCCTTTTTCATAAAGTAGGGCATCTCCCTCTCTCTTGGCCTGCAAGAGAATTTGCTCGGTTACTATTTAATCCTGATGAAGGAGGTGTGCTCCAAAAACTTGTATTTCCAAATAAACGTGTTGGACGATAACCTGGTGTTGTGTGATTTTCAACGTTGTCACCCCAGTCCAACACTGTCACATCCACATCATGACTACTTAATCCAATCGACTATTGATGAACAATTTCATGGGTTCCATTAACCCTGTAGAGTTTTTGCACCTTTTTCAGCTGTCTGCAATTCTACAGGTTCTTGCTGAAATTCTTCAGCCTGTTAAGCTGCCTTGGTCTGATCTTGAGCTAACGTTTTCTAATTTGAAGTAATTTCCTAGCATGGCAGACTTGAGATTACATGCACCATCACTAGTTCAACAATGAATGAGTTTACTCGATAAGTGAATTTTCACACCCTCTCCAGTTAGTTTTTTGAGTACTATTCTGGAATTTCTCCTGCTTCTATGTGGGGAAATCTCCATTATTCCTGATTGCAGACAAATAATTTTACATCGTATGGTGAATTCCTTACTAGGTTCATTGGAACCACTACGGGCCATTTCCCCTTCACATACAAAATCCTGAAAGCCTTAAGTGCCTTCCTTAGAACTTGCACAAAGCATTAGAACTCCAGTGACTGCAGATACAGATTGTGTTGAAAGATTTCCTGTGGATTTTCTCACAAGCCAATAATTGTTTTATATGGTCTATTATTCTCCAATTTAATTGGCAAAGCATGCCTGCAGCTTAGCCTTCTCCAAATATTCTTCAAGTTGGTGATTGTTTTCTTCTGTTCTCCCCATTTGCTTTTCCCTGAAAATATAGTTTATTTTACTGCTGATCCAAACTATTTGACCTGCTGTGATTTGGAGTTCTGAATCAGTTCAAAGTCCTTGTCCTTTACATTGTCCGCACTTGCAGAGGTTGTTTATTTCTCAGATGCATTCTAGTATTGTAAAGGGATCATTTTTGCATTTCTCTAATACCAATTGTTTTGGTGCTTTATTCTTAAAGGTTGTACCATCATCTATTTTGATTTTTTCAAATTCCACAAACATTTGTGCAAGCTGCTATTCTGAATTTCAGAATCTGACAATATGCATCTCTCATGAGCTCATTGGTGCTCAGAAACTGTATCTTCAGGCTGTTTGTATTTAGCTGTCCCTTCAGAGGACTAGTTGGACAAGACCTTTGGGCTTTTTCTGTTAACCTTCCCTGGATCATCAGTGTCTCATGCGTCTGTTGAATGTAACTGATTTGCAACCTTTTCAAATGCTGGAAATAAGGTTTGTCTCCTTTTGAATATGGGGAAAAATTTAGAAAATCTTAGGACTTTGAGGCCTGGCTTGAGGTTCTGATGTCTATTAGGCACAGTGGAACTTTCCCTGGCAGCTTCAAGTTGCCTTTGGTCTTGATGTGTGTGCTTGCAGCTCCAGTTCCAACTTCCATAGTTAAATATCTCTGTCCATCTCTTCTTTGACACTGGTTCATCGTTTTGCCTTCTGGGCTTAGTTCTTACTCCATTTTTGTAATGGGCCATGCTGCCTTCTTTTCCTGAGCTTGTCTTCATAGTTCCTTTTTTGGTCTTTAAATTCTGTTTGGGCTAAAGTAATCTAATCTGTCTCTGTCAGCTTCTGCTATCTGTTATGACTCTGGAGTAAATGCAAAATGTTCAGCTAGCATTATCAAGAAATCATTTCTCTTTTACTACAGATTTAAATGTTACCTACTTCGTATGGCTTTTAAACATTAATTGTCTAAGGGCTAATCTAAAATTTGAATCATTCTCATTGAATTAAATTGTCAAAAGTCAACAACTTCAATTATTATTAATATTTTTGAAAACAACTTGCTACTGTAACTTCTAGTTTGGCTTCAAAGGTCCAGATATTGCAATGGCCAGATAGTTGATGGAACAGCATAGACTGGAATTGCACATTTGGACCATACAGAATCCATGGCACAGCTGACTGTGGGAATTACCCAGGTAATTAACTTCCAGTGGGCAATTACCTCTTTTTTGAACCATCTGAAAAACTCACTTGAATTTGGAGATTTCAATGTTAAGCATAGTACATAGTACTTGCCCAAGAAAATTTAGAGGATTGAAATTTTTCTCTAACTCCTGGGTAACTATTAAATGTTCACCTAATTTACCAAATGGTCCATCTTCTTTGGTCTATTTCCTGACACCCCACCTCCAATCCCACCCTAATCTATCTCCTAACCACTCATGACTAAACTTGATCATTATTCCTCCTGCAAACTTAACACTGCCAGACCCAACATTCAGTCTTTTTTGACCTTACACCCACATCTCATGACATGAGTCAGTATAGTTCTCCTTAATATTCCTATGTAAAGCACCTTGGGACAATTTTTGTGTTAAAAGGATTAACACAACATGTTGATGTTATCCCTTTCCGAAATTTTTCCATTCTAGCACCTCAGTTTGTAAGGAGTTTAGTTCTGTCAGAAATAGCTTTTCTCAAATAGAGTTTGGATAATAAGCATTACCTGCTAGAGGCACAGGGAGCCAGGTAGTCACTACAAACTTGATTTTATTCCCTATTAGTGAGATGGTCTCCACCTTTATGTCAACATGTTTGTTTCTCCTTGCACCAGACTCATGGATGATTAGAACCTGCGCCAGTTTTCTTTCCTTTTTACCTCATCCTTTATCTATTCACATGGCTTGTGCCCAATGTAACCTTTATCTTTATGCCTTTTCCTCCTGCTCCTTATCACTATTTAATGATTCCCCATAAAAAAATTATTTCTTTCCCTTTTTTTTCTTCTTTCCCTTCAAAGTGCTGTCTTTTTTAAAATGTCACTTGGATATATTAAAAATCCAAACAAGATCTGGTTCGTTACACATGCTACTTGGTCTGCCATCAGTATTACCAGCTTTGACTGCTGGGTTCCAGACTATGTAACATTTTACCTCACGTCTGATCTAATTTTGCTGTGACATCCACATATATGTAATGGTCACCGAGCAATCCAATCCAGAAAATCTAACTGAATTTTCTTCTCCTGGATCAGAGATATCAGGGCACAAAGTGAACGTGACTGCTAATTAGCAGAGAAACAACTCATCCTACATTTTTAGACTTTTATGCAGCCTAGGTGTTAACCTGCGATGAAGAGTCCTCATGTCTATATTAGACAAATTCCAACTAGTTTTCAGTCACTACATGATCTAATAATATTGCTGTAGATCACTGAATAAATCAACAGAAGTTTGTTTTAACTTAATGTAATATGGAGCCAGAGGACAAGGGGTGACAGTGTTAGCTCCATATCAAATTACAACTCATTGCTTTTCCCTCTTTAGACATAAGCAGGGTGGACTAGTAAGCAATATTAGGATGTCTGATTTGTGCTTGCAGCTCATTGAATTTATTTAAGTATGCCCAAGCATAAATTTGGGATGGTCCTTAGGTGTGACATTGCAACATGTCTTGTTTCATGCATTATTAAATGAAGACGCCGCAGAATATCTATGTGCAGCATCCCACAGGAGCTTCAGTGAAAATTAATGAATGAACAATTAAAACTTACAACTACATGACCATGTATGACCCAGCACTATATCACAAGAGACACTTGCACAGCTATAGAAGGAACAGGAAGGAAGACAGTAAATGATTACTTATTCAAATGTGTGCTGTTTTTGCAAGTACCTGGAGTGGTAAGTCAGAATCCAATTCAAATGTGGGCACCTTATCTGTCCAAGGCATAAATCTCTTTGATTCTGAATCAATGTAGTAGTCAAAGATGGTACCTTGAGATGGGAACTTGACGGATTTAAATTCATTCACCCACCATTTGCTGAATTCTACGCGATAATCCACAAGCTGGAAAAAAATTGGTCCACTTAAAAAAAAGTATTTTATAGCTTTCAGTAAACTTACAAGGCTTAATGAACACTCAAAGTTAGAGGATTTATCAAAAGAATCATAGAAACATATCTCCCAATGTAGTTTCATGATGTATGCAGTACATCAGTACTAATGCAAAGCAATGTCTCTTCAGATTTTAAATATAGACAGCATTAAGACTACTTTTTCTAAAAAAAATTAAGTCCAACTGCTAACACATGCAGGAATTGTTCATCCTATGTAAGATGCCAACAAGAGCTCTGTAAAGTTAAAAATCACACAACACAAGGTTATAGTCCAACAGGTTTTTTTGGAAGCACTAGCTTTCGGAGTGCTGTTCCTTCATCAGGTAGCTAGTGGGACAGGATCATAGGACGCAAAATTTATAGTAAAAGGTCAAGGTGTCATACAACTGAAGCAAGGTATTGAACAAACCTAGATTGCTGTTAAGTCTTTAATCATTTAAAACTGGGATGCAGGTTTCAATTGATTACTATGTAAATCCCCAGCATTTCTTTCAAGTCCACAGTCCCGTGATAATTTAAGGTTTTATCAATATAAAAAATCTCAGCTCAGACAATGCATTAACAGTGTGAGGTCAGAGTTTGTCTGTATCCCAACCTTGAGTCAGAATGACTCTATTTCCAAAGTACGAATTTATAAAATGTCACACGGACTGACTGCCTACAGATTGTGTGCTTTGAACATAGTTGCTTGATTCTGCAAATGCATAATCCCCCCATAGACTGAAATGTGTGTGTGTGAAAGAGTGTGTGTATGCGTGCTTGATAGAGTCCGTGCACAAGTGTGATGGAGTACAAGCCTGTGTCCATGTGAGTGTGAGAGAGCATGTGAATGAGAGACGGTCTGTATGAGTGTGATAGTGTGTGTATGTGTGTGAGAGTGTATGGTGTAGTGGAGTCAGCTGTAGTGAGACATAAATCCAAGATCCCGGTTGAGGCTGTTCTCATGGGTATAGAACTAGGCTATCAGCCTTTGCTCGGTGACTATGTTTTTTGTGTATCCCGAAGTCCACCTTGGAGGATGGTCATTCAAATATGTCCTTGACCACTGAAGTGTTCCCCCATTGGGAGGGAACATATCTGTCTGGCGATTGTTGCGCAGTGTCCATTCATTCATTATCGTAGCGTCTGCATAGTAATTTCATATCACACTGTAATTGACCCCACTGCACTATACAATCTCACACATGCACATACATACACACAAGCGCGCGTGCACGCGCACACATACACACACACACCCTCTCACAGGCATGTACTCATCACACTCATGCACACACTCTATCAAGCACAGACGCACATACACACACTCACACACTCTCTCCCTCTCTCACAGACACAGACATGTCACTTTGTCTCCCTCACATACACACGTGCACACACACATAAGTCTAGGGGGTAAATTTGAATTTGCAGATACATTCTATTTTTTTTGAAAAGCACACAATCTATAGGCGGTCAATGTAACATTTTAGAAACTCCTACGTTGGAAACAACCAGTCTGGCTCAAGTTTGGGAAAAAAACAGGCTCTAACCTCACACATTTAAATGCATTGCCTGAGCTGAGCTATCAACTTTCTTTCATATTATAAAACCTTAAATTATCTTGAGACTGTGACTTGAAATAAGTGCTGGAATTTACATATTAATCGTCGAAACCTGCATCTACGTTCTAACTAATCAAAGACTTAACAGCAATCTAGGTTTGTTTACTACATTGCATCGGTTCTATGATACTTTTAATCTTTTACTATAAATTCTGTGGCCTATGATCCTTCCCCACTAGTTACCTGATGAAGGAACAGTGCTCCAAAAATTTGGAATTTCAAATAAACTTATTGGATTATAACCTGGTGTTGTGTGATTTTTAACTTTGTCCACCACAACCCAAAACTAGCACTGCCACATTAAGAGTGCTGGAGTGATTATAATAAGGTGGACCAGATAGAATGAGTTCCCTGATTGGGACTGTTAATCTGGTTCAATCAGGGAGCCCCGGCTGACAGATAAAAAGGAAGCTCTGAGGAAGCTTGATCAGTATCAAGGATTCTCCACATGTAAGTAAAAGGTGACAGTGTGACAGGATACCAGTTTCTGTGGAGTTATTTCAGTGGCAACAAGAGAAAAGCACACTCCTGAAGAAATTAACTTGCAATGTATCTTTGAGTTGGGGTAAGCATTTCTGTTATTGTGCTGTTATTTGGGTAGCTTGACTCAATCGATCCTGCTGTTGAAGACTGGGCCTAGCATGTCGAAAGAATCTGTTATTTTTTTCTGGGCAAACAACATTGGGCAGATGATAAAGAACAAATAATTCTCCTGATAGCTGTGGACCCACAGCGTTTTCACTTAATATGAGCCTAACTTTCCCTGAGTCCCAGATACTAAAATCATTCAAGAGTTGATGAATTTAGTTAAGGAATATTACGACGCCAAGCCATCTCTAATTCTGAGACACTATCAGATTTACTCAGCAATTCAAGAAGCAGGAGAATCCGTATCGAGATTTTTGACTCGGTTCAGATGACTGGCAGAGGCATATGACTTCGGTTTAACCCTTAATGAGATGCTGAGAGACCACTTGGTATGCGGGATTAATGATGTAACCATGCAAAAGCATATACTTGCTGAAACCTAACTGAAATTAAATCATTCACTGTCTTTATAATTGGAAAATGCAGTAAGTGGAGCAAGATATTTTGATGGAAATGGACACCCTTGCCAGTCTGACTGAGTGTGGGGAACACCATTTGAATGCAGGCAACTGCATAGCCTCACACAAGACATATCCTGAACAGAGGGAGCAGTTAAATTGCTTAGCAACATCCAAATCAGTACCAATCAAAGTAAGCTCCTGGTTAAATAGTCACCCAATTCCAATGGAAGTCAATACCAGCACGACTGTTTCAGTGATCGCAGAAACAGTCTTTCACAAAATTTGCTTTGGAATCCAGCCTTCAGGATTGCACACTGACTGAGTCTGTACTGGGGAACCTTTGGTTCTGGTCACATGAGAAGCAGCTGGTTCAGTTACCACTACTTGTAGTAAAAAGCTGATGTCCAACTTGATGGGCAAAATTGGTTGAGAAATTTCACATTGATTGAAAAATGTTGAGCTAATTAGAAAATGTCTGCCTGAGTAAAGCCCTAATTAAATACCCAGAAGTTTATTCAAAAGGTCGAGGGACTATCAAAGGAGCCATGGCCACCCTATAGAAAACAATTCCATGATCCTGCAAGGCCCACCCATAAACCAGAAATATGAAGGCTGGAAGTGAAGGAATCATCAAACCAGTCCAGTTTGTGGAATGGGCTGTACCAGGTGAAGCCTAACAGGTCAGCTCACCTTTGGGGATTTCAAACAAACAGTAAACTGCTTGTCGCAGCTCGATAAATTAGCAGTCCATTGCAGATATGTAAAGCTGACAAGGGGATACTGTCCATCACAAAGCTGGACCTGAGCCATGTATACTTCTAATTGTGGTTAGGTGAGGATTCCCTGATATATGCCACAATTATTACCCACAAGAGTTAGTACCAGTGTACAATACTGCCATTTGAGATATCCTCAGCTGTGCTCTTTTCCAGCAGACAACGGAGAACATTTTACAAGTTCTACCCCAGGTTTCCATTTACTTGAATGATGTGCTAATGACTTGGACATGGTGTTTAAACATTTCTCCCAAGCGAGAGTATGCCTTATATGGAAAAAGTCTTCCAGGCACCCCAAGCCACCTACTTGAGTTACAGAGTTGACAATACTGGCCCCGCACCAATCAACCACACCGCCCTGTGGCCCAACATTTCAACTCCCCCTCCCACTCTGCCGAGGACATGGAGGTCCTGGGCCTCCTTCACCGCCGCTCCCTCACCACCAGACGCCTGGAGAAAGAACGCCTCATCTTCCACCTCGGAACACTTCAACCCCAGGGCATCAATGTGGACTTCAACAGTTTCCTCATTTCCCCTTCCCGACCTTATCCTAGTTCCAAACTTCCAGCTCAGCACTGTCCCCATGACTTGTCCGGACTTGTCCTACCTGCCTATCTCTTTTTCCACCGATCCACTCCACCCTCTCCTCCCTGACCTATCACCTTCATCCCCTCCCCCACTCACCCAT
>NC_057733.1:43126234-43144444 GCF_004010195.1 Chiloscyllium plagiosum | reverse complement strand
GCGCCTATCTCTCTCCATAACCAAGGTGAAAGTTACAGAATTGTGGTCACCATCACCAAAATGTTCACCCACTAACTAGCCCATCACTTGTCCCGGTTCATTACCGAGTACCAAATCCAATATGGCCTCCCCTCTGGTCGGACAATCTACATACTGTGTTAGAAAAGCTTCCTGGACACACTGCACAAACACCGCCCCATCCAATCTACTTGGTCTAAAGAGCTTCCAATCAATATTTGGGAAGTTGAAATCGCCCATGACTACTACCCTGTGGCTTCTGCACCTTTCCCAAATCTGTTTCCCAATCTGTTTCTCCACATCTCTTCTGCTATTGGGGACCTATAGTAAACACCCAACAAGGTGACTGCACCTTTCCTATTTCTGACTTCAGCCCATACTACCTCAAAAGGCAGATCCCCCTTGAACTGCCTATCTGCAGCTGTTATACCATTTCTAATTAGCAACGCCACCCCCCCTCCTTTTTTACCACCCTCCCTAATCCCACTGAAACATCTGTAACCAGGAACCTCCAACAACCATTCCTGTCCCTCTTCTATCCACGTTTCCGTGATGGCCACAACATCGTAGTTCCAGGTACCTATCCACGCCTTAAGTTCACCCACCTTATTTCAGATACTCCTTGTGTTGAAGTATACGCACTTGAACCCATCTCTGTGTCTGGAAGTATTCCCTGTCAGTGCTACCTTCTTCACAGCCTCTCCACACTCTTGGACATCCTGACAAACGGCTAGCCTACTTGCTGGACTACAAGTCCGGATGCCATCCCCCTGCCAAATTAGTTTAAACCACCCCGAAGATAGCTAGCAAACCTACCCCCCAGGATATTGGTGCCCTTCTGGTTCAGGTGCAACCCGTCCTGCTTGTACAGGTCCCACCTTCCCCAGAATGCAGTCCAATTGTCCAAATACCTGAAAGCCTCCCTCCTACACCATCCTTGCAGCCACGTGTTCAACTGCACTCTCTCCCTATTCCTTGCCTCACTGTCACGTGGCACCGGCAACAACCCAGAGATGACGACTCTGTCTGTCCTAGCTTTCAGCTTCCCGCCTAACGCCCTGAGCTCTTGAATGACCTCCCCACCTCTCTTCCTACCTATGTCGTTGGTGCCAACGTGCACCATGACTTCTGGCTGCACACCCTCCCCCTTAAGGATTCTGAAGACACGGTCCGTGACGTCTCGGCCCACAGAACCGCCTGTCCGTCCCTCTAAATAGAGAGTCTCCTGTAACTAGTGCTCTCCTCCTCTCCCCCTTTCCCTTCTGAGTCTCAGAGCCAGACCTCACGCCACAGACCCGGTCACTGCAGCTCACCCCTGCTAGGCTGTCCCCCCTACTGGTATCCAATGCGGTATACCTATTGTTTAGGGGAATGACTACAGGGGATTCCTGCATTGCCTACTTCCTCCCCTTCCCACCTCTAACTGTTACCCAGCTACCTCTGTTCTCTGGCGTAACTATGTCTCTGTAGCTTCTATCTATCACCTTCTCAGCCTCTCGAATAATCCTCTGTTCATCCAACTCCAGTTCCAGTTCCCTAACTCGTTCTGTGAGGAGCAGAATCTGACTGCATTTCCTGCAGATGAAGTCGGCAGGGGTATCGGTGGTTACCCCTACCTCAAACATCCGCCAGGAGGAACATTCCACTGCCTGCGCTGCCATTACTCTACACTTCGTCTCCAAAGCAAGAACATTGAGTCGCTTACCTGTGAACTTTAAAGTTAGGTTAGAGGAGGAGGATGGGAGGGAAGCCCTACTATGTAGGGCCTGGGGTATAGAACACACCCACTCAAATATCAATCACTTACCTTCCCGACCAGCTCTGCGCTCCAACCTCACTTCCGCCCAGCTCCCGCCGCTCTCTGCTGAGAAAAGACCGTTGGCGTCGAGGTAAGTTCTTTATATATCACTTACCTTCCCGACCAGCTCTGCGCTCCAACCTCACTTCCGCCCAGCTCGCGCCGCTCTCTCTGAACTCACCCTAGTTCCAAACTTCCAGCTCAGCACTGTCCCCATGACTTGTCCTACCTGCCTATCTTCTTTTCCACCTATCCACTCCATCCTCTCCTCCCTGACCTATCACGTTCATCCCCTCCCCCACTTATTCCTGATGAAGGGCTTTTGCCCGAAACGTCGATTTCGAAGCTCCTTGGATGCTGCCTGAACTGCTGTGCTCTTCCAGCACCACTAATGCAGAATCTGGTTTCCAGCATCTGCAGTCATTGTTTTTACCTAATACTGGGTTGCACCAGTTGAAAGAAAGTGAGGTCAATCAAAAGTCCCCTGGCTCCCACATGTGTACCGGAGCTTAAGTCTTTCCAAGAGCCGGTGAATTATTAAGGAATGTTAATACATAATCTGGTGACCATTATCTGGGGCACCTTTGTATCAACTCTTAAAGGGTCTGCCTTGGAAATGGTCAAATAGTCAAGCCACAGTATTCAGTGAAGTGAAGGGGCAGCTAACATCCTCTCAGGTGTTGGCATACTATGATCCCAAGCAAGATCTAGTATTGACATGTGGTGCCTCACCATACAGCATCAGCTAAGTATTATCTCATAGGTGACCCAATGACCAGCAACTCAATAGTATATGCATCCAGGACTTTGGCTAATGCAGAAGGACGGCTTGTTTGTCATATTGAGTCAGGAAGTTCCACCAGTACGTTTATAGACAAAAATTTCTAATAGACAACAAACCCCTGCATAGTCTACTTATAGGAGACAAGGCTGTGCTGCTCATAATTTCAGGTTGCATTCAGCAGTAGGGTCTAATAGTAAGTCTGTATAATTACAAGTTGGAACACTACCTGAGAGGCCAAACAACTAATGTGGATGTGTTGAGCTGCCTCCCACAAGCCAATAAACCACTGATGGTTATGTCACTGGAAGAGTCCATAATGGTGTTAAATTTTCTGGACACCTCCTGTCACAGTTGACAATAAGGGACTTTGGATGCAGAAAGATCTGATCCTGGCAAATCAAACAGCAGGCGGTGATGGGGGAAGAGCAGTCGCAACCACAGTTGAAACATTTTGGATCTAGAGAGACTGGATCACAGTAGAGGACAGCATATTATGGGGAGCAAGAGTGATTGTTCCAAGCAAAGGTCACTGCCAGCTATTGGCTAAACTCCACTAGGTCATGCAGAGGTTTCCAAAATGAGGATGTTGGCAAGTAGCCAGAATTGGATGCAGACATAGTTGTGTTCGTTGGGTAGTGACCAGAGTGACAACGATGTCTTACCACCAGCAGCTCCACTAAAATCATGAAAATGGCACCGCAAATTAGGGTGGCATGTGGCTCAGTGGTTAGCACTGCTGCTTCAGAGCGCCAGGGACCCAAGTTCAATTCCCACCTTGGGTGACTGTGTGGAGTTTGCACATTCTTCCTGTGTCTGCGTGGGTTTCCTCTCGGTGCTCCAGTTTCCTCCCACAATCCAAAGATGTGCAGGTCAGGTGAACTGTCCTTGCTAAATTGCCCATAGGGTCAGGTGTAAGTATATGATAGAGGGATGGGTCTGGGTAGATTACTCTTCGGAGAGTTGGTATGGACTTGTTGGGCCGAAGGGCCTGTTTCCATGCTGTAGATAATCTAATCTAATCCTACACATGGTCACATGGCAACTATGCAGGTCCTTTCAAGGACTCAATTTTCTTAGTCATTGTAGATGTCCACTAAAAGTGGCTGGATGTAGATTCATTCATCAAACATAGGGCTAACTATAGAAAGTCTGTGCACATCTTTTGCAATACATGGACTTCCAGAAATGTTGGGGATACAACAGGCCATTCTTTCCCAGCAGGGAATTTGCTTATTTCAGAAAGTTCAAAGTTATTTGACATAAGGACAGCATCATACAATCCAGCATCTAATGGTCTGACAGACCAAGCCAAACTTTGAAATTGGGCTTAGACAACTTGACTAGATACCAGATTGTCCCAGTTCCAATTTGATGATAGGACCACCCCTCTTGCAGCTACAAGGATAGCTCCAGCAGAATTGCTGCTGGGAAAATGTTAAATCTGATCTTTCCACCCTGGGAGGGGGTTGTGAAATGGCATCAAGAAATTCAATGCCAGACATCAAAAGTCTGCTAAGCGAGAGAGAAATGGTTTATTTCGGGGACATAGATTGGTGCTGGAACCACGGAATGGCCCTTCATGGGTAAAAGACATGGTTGACACGAGGTCAGATCCAGTGATATATAAAATTCAGTTAGGTATGATGGTCCTGAGCAAGCACATGGACTGAATGAAAGCTGAATGCTCACACATAGTGTAGGAGCAAAATGTGCCCAGTTCTTCGACTGACTTTCTGACTGTTCCAGAACCCTTGGGCTCCAAGCATTAAAGATAACTCTGAATCTGAGATAGACGTGGTAGATGTCGTTGAGTCAAGAGGACAATTCATTACTTTTTCCCCCAAGACACCAAGCGCAAGTGGCAAGCTATCTGAGACAGAGTTGGAGAAAACCTAACATGGGCTAAACTTTTCGCAGGAACAGCTACAAAAACAAAGATTGCCTATGCCCTCAGAGGAATGTAATGACGCTACGAGATCAGCCAGGTGGACCTCATGGATTAAGTTTCCTGACTGATCCAGGCTGAGAGCACAAATCAGGGAGCTCTGGCTGACAGGTATAAACAGGAGTAGCAGAGGTTCTGCTCACTGAGAGCTGGCTCTGAAGAAGCTGGATTAATGTCAAGGACTCTCCATGTATAAAATAAGGGTGACTTGGTGATGGGATACCAGCCTGTGTGGAATTACCTCAAATTCTCTTTTGTAAATTTGACAATGCACAATGTTAGCAAGATTGGAAAGGTATGCCTTTGTGCACTAGGCCCGAACTGAATTCTTCAGAGCAAAGATTTTGTCAATTATGGCAACACTTAAAAATAATGCACTAGTCCCTTTTAGATTGCACTAACCTTATTTTAATTAAGATGGTAGGGCTCTGGGTATGTTGTCAAACAGACCTAGGGGTTCTGGTACATAGTTCTTTGAAAATTGCATCACAGGTAGTCAGGGTGGTTAAGAAGGCATTTAGCACACTTGCTCTTATTGCTCAGACCATTGAGTATCAGAGTTGGGCTGTCATGTTGGGGTATACAGGGAATTAGATGAGGCTGCTTTTGGAGTATTATGTACAGTTCTGGTCACCCTGTTAGAAGAAGGACATCAGAAACTGAAAAGGATTCAGTAAAGATTCATCAGGATGTTCTGGAACTGGAGTGTTTGCTTTATAAGGATAGGCTGAGACTTTTTTCATTGGAGAATAGGAGGTTGAGTGACTTTTTATAAAGGTTTATAAAATCTTGATGGGCATAGATAAGGTAAGTGGCAGAAGTTTTCTCTCTAGGATGGGCGAGCTCAAAATTAGGAATATTTTTAAAGTGAGATGAGAAAGATTTAAAAGAGACCTGAGGGGCAACTTTTTCGTGTAGAGGGGGTTCATATGCGGAATGGACTGCCAGAGGATGTGTTAGATGCAGGTACAATTCCATCATTTTAAAATACATTTGGATAGGTAAATAAATACGAAAGATTGAGGGATATGAGCCAAATGCAGACAAGTGTGATTAGTTTAGTTTGTGAATCTTGGTTGGAATGGATGAGTTGAGCTAAAGACTGTTTCCATGCATTGATTCCACAATTAATTCCCCATTTTCAGTCCAGTCCCTTATTGGCTGTACACCCATAAACATGAGTTCTCCCCTTTACTATCAAGGATCTGACATGAAGAGTAGTGTATGCAGTCAATCTTAGGTTAAGTCAGTTCATGGACCCCCAGGCTTTGTGTAATTTATTTGAGTCCATTTTTCACATTTGTATAGGCTTTGCAAAGATGCTGCCTCTATTTTACTATTTGAAGGGCCTGGTATACAGTATTTAGCTACATTTCAGCTCTACATTTTTGATCTTTGGCTGCATGATGAGAGGATGAGCAGGCAGATTGGAAGGACCCCTCATGTGTCTTTTCCTGGGCCTAGCCAAGGTGGCCATGAACAGGTCTGGGAAAGAGACTTTGGAGGGGTTCTTTAGACTTGATTCCCTACCTCTCTGCCATGATAATGCTGCACCTGGGTGATTCCAGAACAGGAGCTGATAGACTTAAGGCAAACTGCAACTGGTGGACTGCAGAAATAACATTTCATTGTAATGTTGTAACTTTCCTTGACATGAATTTTGTTACTGTGTTCCACTAAGGAGTCATCACAATTTAATTTAGATAACTATATTATTGATCTTAAAGAATACTACCTGTGATACTAACTCTAACGCATTAAAACCCATCTACTTCGCAGAGATAAAATCAGGCTCAGATAATATTTGCCAGTGACAAGCCCAAATGCTTATTGCCTGGTCAGGAGGCTTGTTCCTGAAAGATGAATTTTTGTTGGCAGTCATATCGTAATGAGAAGCCCTTAATGTGAATGATTTGCAAATACTTAAATGTAATTGAAGTCCTAACATTGTCGATCACAATTGCAGTTGATAATACATGATAACAGGCTACTAGACTAGGTGTGATTGAGGTTCACAAGGAGGAGGTATTAGAAATCCTGCAGGGTGTGAAAATAGATAAGTCCCCTGGGCTGGATGGGATTTATCCTAGGATCCTCTGGGAAGCCAGGGAGGAGATTGCCGAGCCTTTGGTATTGATCTTTAAATCGTCATTGTCTACAGGAATGGCGCCAGAAGACTGGAGGATATCAAATGTGGTTCCCCTGTTCAAGAAGGGGAGTAGAGACAATCCTGGTAATTATAGACCAGTGAGCCTTACTTCAGTTGTTGGTAAAGTGTTGAAAAAGGGTGGACAGGGAGAGCCTTTTTCCAAGTATGGTGATGGCGAGCATGAGGCAGCATAGCTTTAAATTGAGGGGTGATAGATATACGACAGATGTCAGAGGTAGTTTCTTTACTCAGAGAGTAGTAAGGATATGGAATGTTTTGCATGCAACGGTAGTAGATTCGCCAACTTTAAGTACAATTAAGTCGTCATTGGACAAGCATGTGGATGTACATGGAATAGTGTAGGTTAGATGGGCTTCAGATTGGTATGACAGGTCATGCAACATTGAGGGCCGCAGGGCCTGTACTGCGCTGTAATATTCTATGTTCTATAATCTATAACCTGGCAATAAGGTCAAGCCAAAATCTCAGAATTCCCTCTCTCACAACAATCGGCATCTGGCACCACTTCAGCAGTTTAAGAAAATAGCTCACCACAATTTCTTAAAGGCAGTTTTAGGGAGCGGAAATAAATCCTGGCCCTATAGATAACATAATTTGAATAAATGAGGGGAAAAAAGCCTTATAGCTGGATAAATCATATGGACTCCTAAGAAAGATATTTCCTTTCTGCAAACTTTGCACAACAGGTTGTCTGTTCAGGAAGCAACTAAGTGAAACAACTGAGAGGAGTCATGCAGTTGCTTTCAATATCAACAGTGTCCTCCCAAAAAAAAAATGACTCACCTTAAATGAGCAGCCCTTTTGTGAATTGCTGCACTTCAAATTCCCCTTTCCAAAATACACTACTCTTAAAAGATCAGACAATATGTTCAAAATAGTCGAGCTAGACCAACTGAATGCAGTTGGGCAGGCATGCTACACATCAGCATAGTTACAAGAGATAGGGCTGAGAAATATTTAGCAAACTAATCCTCTAGCTTCACCTTAGGGAATATCTTACATTCAGCTGTTACGCCAATAAGTAAAGCGGCAACTAGAGTCATAGAATCATAGAGATGTACAGCATGGAAACAGACCCTTCGGTCCAACCTATCCATGCCGACCAGATAGCCCAACCCAATCTAGTCCCAACTACCAGCACCAGCCTGTTCAGCATCTCCCTATAGGCTCAAATCCTCTAATCCTGGCAATATCCTTGTAAATCTTTTCTGAACCCTTTCAAGTTTCACAACATCTTTCCGATAGGAAGGAGACCAGAATTGCACGCAATATTCCAACAGTGGCTTAACCAATGTCCTATACGCCGCAACATGCCCTCCCAACTTCTGTACTCAATACTCTGACCAATACAGGAAAGCATACCAAAAGCCTTCTTCACTATCCTATCTATCTGCGACTCCACTTTCAAGGAGCTATGAACCTGCACTCCAAGGTCTCTTTGTTCTGCAACACTCCCTAGGACCTTACCATTAAGTGTATAAGTCCTGCTAAGATTTGCTTCCCAAAATGCAGCACCTTGCATTTATCTAAATTAAACTCCATCTGCCACTTCTCAGCCCATTGGCCCATCTGATCAAGATCCTGTTGTAATCGGAGGTAACCCTCTTCGCTGTCCAGTACACCTCCAATTTTGGTGTCATCTGCAAACTTACTAACTGTACCTCTTATGCTCGCATCCAAATCATTTATGTAAATGACAAAAAGTAGAGGACCCAGCACCGATCCTTATGGCACTCCACTGGTCACAGACCTCCAGTCTGAAAAACAACCCTCCACCACCACCCTCTGTCTTCTACCTTTGAGCCAGTTCTGTATCCAAATGGCTAGTTCTCCCTGTATTCCATGAGATCTAACCTTGCTAATCAGTCTCCCATGGGGAACCTTGTCGAACGCCTTACTGAAATCCATATAGATCACATCTATTCTCTGCCTTCATCAATCTCTTTGTTACTTCAAAAAACTCAATCAAGTTTGTGAGACATGATTTCCCATGCACATAGCCATGTAGACTATCCCTAATCAGTCCTTGCCTTTCCAAATACATGTACATCCTGTCCCTCAGGATTCCCTCCAACAACTTACCCACCATGGAGGTCAGGCTCACCGGTCTATAGTTCCCTGGCTTGTCTTTACCGCCCATCTTAAAACGTGGCACCTTGTTTGCCAACCTCCAGTCTTCTGGCACCTCACTGTGACTATCAATGATACAAATATCTCAGCAAGAGGCCCAGCAATCACTTCTCTAACTTCCCACAGAGTTCTCGGGTACACCTGATCAGGTTCTGGGGATTTATCCACCTTTAACCGTTTCAAGACATCCAGCACTTCCTCCTCTGTAATCTGGACATTTTGCAAGATGTCACCATCTATTTCTCTACAGTCTATATCTTCCATATCCTTTTCCACAGTAAATACTGATGCAAAATATTCATTTAGTATCTCCCCCATTTTCTGTGGCTCCACACAAACGCCCCGCCTTGCTGATCTTTGAGGGGCTCTATTCTCTCCCTAGTTATCCTTTTGTCCTTAATATATATGTAAAAACCCTTTGGATTCTCCTTAATTCTATTTGCCAAAGCTATCTCATGTCCCCGTTTTGCCTTCCTGATTTCCCTCTTAAGTATACTCCTACTTCCTTTATACTCTTCTAAGGATTCACTCGGTCTATCCTGTCTATACCTGACATATGCTTTCTTCTTTTTCTTAACCAAACCCTCAATTTCTTTAGTCTACTAATGATGTTTTTCTTTAAAGTGAAATATTTCTCAACCACAAGAAATTAGCATAGTTGTGTTGGCTTTTCGAATACACAAGTTTAATGTTCAAATCAATTTGAATCTGAATTTTAAGAGCCAGAGTGATAAAGAAACCTAATCACTTTAGCGACAGTTAGGATGGAAGCTTCTGCTATTTCTGAGAGTGCATTTAATAATACAGAACTTGAATATTGCTGAAAAGGACACATTTTCAAAGCCTTTCATCTTATACTCATCAGGACTCTTGCAAAAATACCATAGTATGAGGGAAAAACATTTTCCATCATTTGAAAATAGAGTGATGATTGCTTGTTAACAATAGAATCTGAATGATGCAGAAGAATCTAATTCACATTGCAAGTACAAAAACACAAAAAAACAAACACAAATTTGGTTTGAAACAGACACTTGTCAAGGCCTTACCTGATCTTGGAACATTGTACCTCCAAAACCCCAAACACAAGTAAACACAAAGTACAGTTCATAGAGTTCCTTGGGAGAATCAGCAGGTGTATTGATTGGGGTCAGAAGACATTCCATCAAATGGAGCACTGTCTGAACCATGGTGATCTCTGGAATTGGAGTAATCATTTTAAATCCTGTTCGTAACTTTTCAAGGCAGGTAGGCAAGTATTTATCAAATAATATTAGAAGGTTTGCCTTTTCTGATTGCACTTCACGGCTTTCAATCCAGCTGGCTACAACACTAAAGAAGAAAAGAAAAAAAATAATGCAATTGACTAAGTATATCAAATAAACATATTTTTGGGTTTGATTATTTTCATGTGTATTTTAGATTTCACTATCTTCTGCTAACGATGGCAGATATTGGGCTTAAGAATGCTGTTATGCAGTATTCACATTTCAGCCACTAATGGGCTGCACGGTGGCACAGTGGTTAGCACTGCTGCCTCACAGCGCCTGAGACTCGGGTTCAATTCCCGCCTCAGGCAACTCTCTGTGTGGAGTTTGCACATTCTCCCCGTGTCTGCGTGGGTTTCCTCCGGGTGCTCCGGTTTCCTCCCACAATCCAAAAATGTGTAGGTTAGGTGAATTGGCCATGCTAAATTGCCCGTAGTGTTAGGTGAAGGGGTAAATGTAGGAGAATGGGTCTGGGTGGGTTACACTTCGGCGGGTCGGTGTGGACTTGTTGGGCCGAAGGGCCTATTTCCACATTGTAAGTAATCTAATCTAATCTAATCAAATTGGCCTAGCATAGTTCCAACATTGCAGGGAAGGGAATACTCAAAGTATTTCCATTCTGAAGAGCACCACCCCCCAAATTAGATACTGTAATCACACTGATGTCAATAGCACAATTATCATTGTTTAAATTATATAATATTGTATAATTTTGAAGGATATATTTTAAAATTTTGAACATCTCAGTTCTCCATTCACAACGTGCTGTATATATGCGGAGGATGTATGCTTAATTAATGAGAAGGATGGTAGACGGTTGATGGTAGACGAGGAAGGACAACACTTTGACTAGGACAACACATCCATCCTAAGACAAGTCAAACAGAAACATGCACAAAAATTCCTAGAAGCATGGCATTCCAACCAGAACTCTACCAACAAACACATCGATTTGGATCCCATCTACCACCCTCTGAGAAAAAGAACTGGAAGTTACATCACCCACCCAAAGAAACCTAAACACATAAATTGAAAGTGGGACATCTCACCAGCATTTCACCGGAGGCTCACTGATGATGTTACCTAGTATGGTGACATCATATGAAACCGAACCTTCCAGCTCAGCAAGTAAACCCACATCCAGATAATCCATATGCATGGCACTTGCAACAACACCCAATTGTCTAATCACTAAATCTGTATGGATCTTGCTCTCACTTTACTACAAAAATAAATTCATTCTAAATTCAGAACAAATTATAAATCAATTCAAATACATCTTTTCAAATAGCTAACATAAGCAATAAGTAATTATCCTGTGTCAGGCATTAGTGCCTGTCTCATTTCGGATAGTTCTTTCCCTAATGTGGTACTCCTATGAAGTATTTCCTCTGTTGATTGGAAGGTAGAAGTGTGTAGAAATCCCAGGATACTTAAGATGGCCTTCAAGCAGTTCAATGTTCAAAACTCTTGAGTATAAACTCTAGTATCTTAACTGGGACCAAAAGAATTTTACTCAGCTGGTTGTGTGCCACGAGAAATGAATTCAGCAGAATGTAAGGCAGACATGCTAGAATCCTGTGAGATGGTGGTAGAAGAAACAGCAATTCAAGTGTCTATAAGGTATGTAAGTGAGGAGATAGGATGGGTAGATGGATAGGATGTGTAAATATATAGGATGGGTGAGATAAGTGGATGAAAGGGTAGTGCATAAAGTGTGTAGGATGATAGGTGGGTAGTGTGGAAGGTGGATAGGTTGATATGTGGAAAGAATAGCAGGTGGGTAGAGTGGAAGGTAGATAGGGAAGTAGGTGAGCTGAAAGTAGGTGGGTCAGAGGAGTTCGGTTCATTTGGGTTAGGACAGGAAGTCAGCAGGATATCAGGTGGAGGGATCTGATCAGGAGAGAGTCAGGTGTCAGTGGGGTGTCCAGGGTGAGGGGGAATTGGGCTGAATGCTTGGGGCATCATTGTGCAGTTTATTCTCTGACTGTATCTTAGAATTAGGGACATTTTCTGGGGAGAAGAGGAATTGTACAATTAAAAGTACAAACTTCCTGGACTATTCCCAAGGAGTCTTTGTGTTGGTACTTCTGAGTGATCCCAATGCAATTTTTCCTAGTATGTTTGATTTCCAACCAGACAGAGACCAGAAGATATGGGCCATTGTGAAATTTATGATTGCAGGAAAACAAAGGTGAGTCTTTGGAGCACCAGAGGCTCAGGCTAATACTCAGGGGACACAGCTGCTGGTGGAATTTAAATTCAACCAGTAAATTCGGAATTAAAACATAGTCTCAGGAATGGTGACCATGAAAACATATCATTGATTATCTTAAAAATTCATCTGGCTTATTGATACCCTTGAGGAAGGAATTCTGCCATCCTCACATGGGTCTGGTTGACATATGATTCCAGATCCAAAGCAATGCGATTGACATATTGGATTTTGGCTGGGCTTAGCAAGCCACTCAGTTCAATGGCAATTAGGAATGGGCAACACATGCTTGCTAACGATACTCATGTCCTA
Organism: Chiloscyllium plagiosum; assembly: GCF_004010195.1. Taxonomy (NCBI): domain Eukaryota; kingdom Metazoa; phylum Chordata; class Chondrichthyes; order Orectolobiformes; family Hemiscylliidae; genus Chiloscyllium; species Chiloscyllium plagiosum. The sequence goes on along the minus strand of NC_057733.1, from coordinate 43,131,804 downwards.
TATAAGTGTAAATTAATGACATCTAGTCATGGCTAATTTGATTATCCTCAACTATACTTTCTTGTCTTTTCCTCACAGCATTTGAATTGTTTATTGATTAAAAATCTGTCCATCTCATCCTTCAAAATGTTTAATGATTCAACAGCCCTCTACGATAAAGAATTCCAGAAATTCACTACCCTCAAGGAAGAAATCCATCCTCATCTCTGTCTGAGATATGCAATTTCTTATTCTGAGATTGGAAGACCATAAGACTGTAAGACATAGGAACAAAACTTCAGCCATTCAATCATGGCTGTTAAGTTTCTCAACCCCATTCTCCCGCTTTCTCCCTGTAACCCTTGATCCCCTTGATACTCATTATCTATCTCGTCCTAAATATACTCCATGGCCTGGCCTCCACAGACTTCTTTGACAATGAATTCCATAGATTCACCACTCTCTTGCTGAAGAAGTTTCTTCTTACCTCTGTTCTAAAAGATCTTCCCTTTACTCTATGCTTCGGGTCCTAATCTCTCTGACCAATGGACACATCTTCCCAACATCTATTCCATCCAGGCAATTCAGCATTCTGCATGTTTCAACTAGAGACCCCTTATCCTTACAAACTCCAAGAATAGACCCAGAATCCTCAAACGTTCCTCATATGTTAAGCTTCCTATGCCTGAGACAATTCTCATGAACCTTCTCTGAATACCGCTAAGACCAATACATCCTTCCGAAAATATGGGGCTCAAGACTGAGCATAATGCTCTAAATGTTGTCTGACCAGAACGTTGTAGAGCCTCCGGAGTACATACCTGCTTTGACAGTCAAGTCCTCTCAAAATAAATTGCATTTGCCTTCCTAACTACAGACTTAACCTTCAAGCTTACCTTGAGAGACTCCTGGACTAGAATTCCCAAGTCTCTTTGCACTTCAGACTTCTGAATTTTCTCCCCATTTAGAAAATAGTCCATGCTTCTACTAAAGTGCACTACCTCACGCTTTTCCACATTGTACTCCTTGTGCCACTTCATTTCCCACTCACTTAACCTGTCCAAATCCTTCTGCAACCTCCCCACCTCCTCAATTATGCTGACTGTCCCTCTACTCATGTTTGTACCATTTGCAAACTTAGACAGAATGCCCTCAATTCATTCATCTAGATCGTTAATGTGTAAAGTGAAAAGTTGTGGTCCCAAAACTGATCCTTGTGGAACACGACTTGTAACTAGCAGTCATCCTGAGAAGGACTGTTTTATCCCCACTCACTGCTTTCTGCCAGACAGCCAAGCTTCTAACCATGGTAGCTCATTGCCTCTAACACCATGGGCCCTTGCCTTAATCAATAGCCTCCTTTGCGGCCTTCTTGAAATCCAGGTAGATAACATCCATTGGCTCTCCTTGGCTCATTACTCCCTCAAAGAATTCTAGTAGATTTGTCAGGCATAACCTCCCCTTGGTGAAACCATGCCAACTTTGTGCTATTTTACCATACACTTCTAAGTATTCAGAAATCTCATCCTTCACAATGGATTCCAGGATCTTACTCATGACCAAAGTTGGGCTAATCAGTCTGTACTTTTTGTCTTTTGCCTTTCTCCCTTTTTAAACAGTGGTGTCACGTTAGTAATTTTCCAGTCCTCTGGAACCCTTCCTGATTCTCGTGATTCCTGAGACATCACCACTAACACGTTTACTATCTCTTCAGCTATCTCCCTTGGGATTTGGGTTGTAGGACATTTGGTTCAGGTGATTTATTCACCTTCAGGCTATTCAGTTTTTCGAGCACCTTCTCCTTGGTAATGTTACTATATTCAGCTCTGCTCCTTTACTTTCTTGAATTTTTGGGATATTACTCATATTGTGATTAGAATAGGTTCTCTACAGTTTGGAAACAGGTCACCTGACTGAACAAGTCCACGCTGACCCTTCAAAGAGCAATCCACCTCAACCCCCCTCCCTACATTTACCCCTGACTAACGCACCTAATACTATGAGCAATTTAGCATGCCCAACCCACCTAACCTGTACATCTTTTGACTGTGGGAGGAAACCGGAGCACCCAGAGGAAACCCACACAGACACGGAGAGAATGAGCAAATTCCACACTGATGGTCACCCAAGACAGGAATCGAACCCAAATTTCTGGTGCTGTGAGGCAGCAGTACTAACTTCCATTGTGAATCTATACCCTCTGGTCTTAGATTCCTCCTCAGGTAGAATCAATCTTTCTGTATCAACCTTGTTAAGTCCCCTATAAATCTCGTATGAATTTCAACAAAGTTGCCTTTATTCTTCTAAAATGTCAACGAATACAGGCCCAATCTACTCAAACTCCCCCTCATAAGACAGCCCCTCCATTTCGCAAATTTTCTCTGGACAGCCTCTAATGCCAATATTCCAGCTGAGGTCTGACTAATGCCTTGTATAATTTTAGCGAAAACATCCACTTTTGTACTCCACTTCTTGAAATAAAGACCAACATTCCATTTGGTTCCCTATTACTTGCTAAATTGGATGCCAGTGTTTTGTGATTCATGAACGAAGACTCCTAAATCCCTCCCTTTAGTCTGCAGTCTTTCTCCATTTAAACCAAATTCAGCTCCTTTATTCTTCCTGCCAAAATGCCTGGCTCCATATTTCCCCACATTGTATTCCATCTGCTAACTTGTCTAGGTCACTCCTTTTTCCCTTTATTCATTTGCAAGAAGAGGGCGTCACTGGCTAAGTAGCATTTATTATCCATCCCTAATTGCCAAGAAGGCAGTTAAGAGTCAACCACATTGTTGTAGGTCTGGAGTAACATGTAGGCCAGACCAAGTAAAGATGGCAGACTTCCTTCCCTAAAAGGCACTAGTGAACCAGATGGGCTTGTCTGACAATCAAGAGTGCATTCTTGATTAGTCCCAGATTTTCTTCATATTGAATTCAAATCCCTCCATCTGCCATGACAGGATTCGAACCCAGGTCCCCAGACATTATCTCAGTCTCTGGATTAACTGTCCAGCAAAAATATCATTAGGCCATTGACTCACCTCTGCAGACTTTGTTATTATCACCACTTGCCTTTCTACCTATTAATAAGTCATCAACAAACTTGGCAAGAGTACATTGACTTTCCTCACCCAAGTCATTATAGAGTTATAGAGACGTACAGGACGGAAATAGACTCCTCGCTCCAACTCGTTCATGCCGACCAAATATCCCAACCCAATCTAGTCCCATCTGCCAGGACTCAGCCCATATTCCTCCACACCCTTCCTATTCATATACCCATCCAGATGCTTTTTAAATGTTGCAATTGTATTAGCCTCCACCACTTCCACTGGCAGTTTATTCCATACATGTACCACCCTCTGCGTTAAAAACTTGCCCCTTAGGTCTCTTTTTTTTTCCTCTCTCATCCAAACCTATGCCCTCTAGTTCTGGACTCCCCAACCCCAGGAAAAAAAACTAATTCTATTTATCCTATCCATGCGCCTCATGATTTTATAAACCTCTATAAGGTTACCCCTCAATCTCTGACGCTTCAGAGGAAACAGCCCTAGCCTATTCAACCTCTCCCTATAGCTCAAATCCTCCAACCCTGGCAACATCCTTGTAAATCTTTTCTCAACCCTTTCAAGTTTCACAGCATACTTCCAATAGGAAGGAGACAGAATTGCATGCAATATTCCAACAGTGGCCTAACCAATGCCCTGTACAACTGTAACATGACCTCCCAACTCCTGTACTCAATACTCTGACCAATAAAGGAAAGCATACCAAATGCCTTCTTCATTATCCTATCTACCTGACACTCCACTTTCAAGAAGCTATGAACCTGCACTCCAAGATCTCTTTGTTCAGCAACACTCCCGAGGACCTTACCATTAAGTGTATAAGTCATGTTAAGATTTGCTTTCCCAAAATGCAGCACTTCACATTTATCTAAATTACAATATACATTGTAAATAACTGTGACCCCAGCATTGATCCATGTGGCACAACATTAATTAAAGGGTGTCATCTGGAAATTAGCTCTCCTTGCCCCAACTTTCTGACATCTACTTGTGAGCCAATCATCTATCCTATTATTATGGCCTCAAAATGCTGGCTGCACATTTCACTCTTGGATATTGAATGCATTTTAAGAAAGTTGTAACAATCACCTCACACACTCTGCAGCCAAATCTGGGCACTATCACATTTCTAGTACTTGCATTTATTAAGATTACATCCAAGACCTTCCAGTTTCTCAATAGTTGGAGACAGGATATATTCTGACTGATGTGCCTTGGAGTCCCTTGGAATTCCCAATACAGTGACCAAGCAGGAATTGCCCATGAACATAGAACATAGAACATAGAACAATACAGCACAGAACAGGCCCTTCGGCCCACGATGTTGTGCTGAACATTTGTCCTAGCTTAAGCACCCATCCATGTACCTATCCAATTGCCGCTTAAAGGTCACCAAAGATTCTGACTCTACCACTCCCACAGGCAGTGCATTCCATGCCCCCACCACTCTCTGGGTAAAGAACCCACCCCTGACATCTCCCCTATACCTTCCACCCTTCACCTTAAATTTATGTCCCCTTGTAACACTCTGTTGTACCCGGGGAAAAAGCTTCTGACTGTCTACTCTATCTATTCCTCTGATCATCTTATAAACCTCTATCAAGTCACCCCTCATCCTTCGCCGTTCCAACGAGAAAAGGCCGAGAACTCTCAACCTATCCTCGTACGACTTCCTCTCCATTCCAGGCAACATCCTGGTAAATCTTCTCTGCACCCTCTCCAAAGATTCCACATCTTTCCTAAAGTGAGGCGACCAGAACTGCACACAGTACTCCAACTGTGGCCTAACCAAAGTCCTGTACAGCTGCAACATCACTTCACAAATCTTGAATTCAATCCCTCTGCTAATGAACGATAATACTCCATAGGCCTTCTTACAAACTCTATCCACCTGAGTGGCAACCTTCAAAGATCTATGTACATAGACCCCAAGATCCCTCTGTTCCTCCACCTGACTAAGAACCCTACCATTAACCCTGAATTCCGCATTCTTATTTGTTCTTCCAAAATGGACAACCTCACACTTGGCAGGGTTGAACTCCATCTGCCACTCCTCAGCCCAGCTCTGCATCATATCTAAGTCCCTCTGCAGCCGACAACAGCCCTCCTCACTGTCCACAACTCCACCTATCTTCGTATCATCTGCAAATTTACCGACCCACCCTTCGACCCCCTCATCTAAGTCATTAATAAAAATTACAAACAGCAGAGGACCCAGAACTGATCCCTGCGGAACTCCACTTGTAACTGGGCTCCAGGCTGAATATTTACCATCTACCACCACTCTCTGCCTTCGACCGGTTAGCCAGTTTTCTATCCAATTGGCCAAATTTCCCTCTATCCCATGCCTCCTGACTTTCCACATAAACCTACCATGGGGAACCTTACCAAATGCCTTACTAAAATCCATGTACACTACATCCACCGCTCTTCCCTCATCCACATGCTTGGACACCTCCTCGAAGAATTCAATAAGACTTGTAAGGCAAGACCTACCCTCCACAAATCCGTGCTGGCTGTCCC
>NC_057733.1:43110846-43124230 GCF_004010195.1 Chiloscyllium plagiosum | reverse complement strand
AACCCCCCCGAAGAGTGCTAGCAAACCTACCCTCCAGGATATTGGTGCCCTTCTGGTTCAGGTGCAACCCGTCTTGCTTGTACAGGTCCCACCTTCCCCAGGATGCAGTCCAATTGTCCAAATATCTGAAGCCCTCCCTCCTACACCATCCTTGCAGCCACGTGTTCAACTGCACTCTCTCCCTATTCTTTGCCTCACTGTCACGTGGCACCGGCAACAACCCAGAGATGACGACTCTGTCTGTCCTAGCTTTCAGCTTCCAGCCTAACTCCCTGAGCTCTTGAATGATCTCCCCACCTCTCTTCCTACCTATGTCGTTGGTGCCAACGTGCACCACGACTTCTGGCTGCACACCCTCCCCCTTAAGGATTCTGAAGACACGGTCCAAGACGTCACGGACCCTGGCACCCGGGAGGCAACAAATCATCCGAGAGTCTCGCCCATGCCCACAGAATCGCCTGTCCGTCCCTCTAACTAGAGAGTCTCCTATAACTAGCCGCTCTCATCCTCTCCTCCTTTCCCTTCTGAGTCTCAGAGCCAGACCTCACGCCACAGACCCGGTCACTGTTAAACCTTTGATGAGTTTTCAGCCAATATCTGAAAAACTCTGAGGAAATCTTCAGGATCTGCCTCATTCACCTGGATAGTTATTCAGTGTATAAATTGCTCTATATTACTGACCATAAATCACTCACAATTATCCCTCCCTGACTCAACCCTTACAGCATCCTTCTCCTCCACTCTGCTGGCACTACAGTTAACCCTTCACCCATTTACCAAACTAATGTCTCATCCATTTGGCACCCTACATCTTACCTACAAAACTTTCCATCTACTTTCTCACCCACATGTGAGTCTACCTACTCAACAACCTGGCATTCTATCTATTATCCACTAAACTGTCACACTATTTCCTCCTCAAAATGGCAGTCCACAACCTCACCCACCTGGCATCCTAACCCCCTTACCCACTTAACAACCTTTTTCTTTCCCACCCTGACATTTATTTGTTTCATTATCCCTCTGCACCAAAAATGTACCCACCTGCCACCCTATAACTTTAGCCACTTACTTCATCTCCATACCTTTACAAAGTGATTTTGGTACCTTCAAACTGTATTTACTTCCCAGTATATGGCAGGGGGTGGTTCAAATGAGGGCATGGCTTCTGTAAAGATTCATTCTACTGTTGTATGACTAGTGTATTGCACTTTGTCTGCAGTTGGATACAAGAATCAAACAAAGTTAAGTGTGGAAGTTTTTGTCTGATCTGCATTAGAATTGGGAATTCCAACCCAGGTCAGGAGATTTAGGGCACATAATACAACTTTTATTATGATATGTAAATATATGTCCTTGTGGATTGAGTTGTCTAGGTAGTTTAGCTTATGGTTCAGGACAACATCAAAACTGTGAGTTTGAATCCCGATCTAGTTGAAGTTCACCTGAGACTTGCCTTGTTCCCACCCCTGACCATGGAGTACAACGACAAACCATTACTAGAAAGTAGTTCAGGATGAAACATTAGCAGAGAATGAACTTAGGAATTGTCTGAAGACAGACCACACATTTATCTGCGTTTTAAAACTTGCATTTAATTTAAGAATTAAAAAAATGCAACTTACGGGTTCCAGCCAAGATCAGCTGGATTGATGTAGAGTATCCCTGCCCGGGACACTGTAGCTGGTGTGGCTGTTCTTAGGTGACTTATCTCAAACAGTAAACGCATTGTGGGATTCAGTGGAATTCGTTCATTGCTGGCAAGTGTTAAAACCTTCACATAAGTTAATTAAAATAAATGAATTAATATTTAATTTCTGAAATGGGAATAATATTATTGCTTTGAACAAATATACTAAACATGGGAGTCAGTTAGCTCAGTTGACTGGACAGCTGTTTGTGATGCAGAGTGATGCCAACAGTGTGGGTTTATTTCCCACACTGAATGAGGTTATTATAAAGGACTCTCCTTCTCAATCCTTCCCCTCACCTGAGGAGTGGTGACTCTCAAGTTAGACCACCACTAGGTGTCTCTCTAATTAGAGAGCAGCCGATGGTATGGTATCACTGTGGCAACTTTATTTTTATATTAAATGTCGAATGGGTTACACTTTATAGGCATCCAATCCTATGAGAAATAAAACAATCTCCTTCTAGTTTCATATATATGTACATGTAAGGTGCTGGTAAATCTGCTACTTAAAATCAAAATTACAGTTTTAGGAAACAAAGGAAAAAATGTGCTGCATAACTTTAGTGAAAAATTCAAGATTGGAATAAGAGCACATTTCTCCTTTTATGTTTTAAAAGTATTGTGTTAAAGGAAATTTCATCATGCTTGATGGATGAAAGGTATTTTTTAACAAAAACATTTTTCAATGATCAATCTGTTATGAAGACGTGGGGGTACTGTACCTTTAAGAAAGTTAAAAGCTAGCAGAACTACCTGACAACATCAGGTGTTCTAAACAAGATACAATGTAACCTTTTGGTCCAGCAGCTAGTATAGCTGGTTGCCTGGAGACAAGAACAAATTTGAATTAGGCCAATTGATTTAAATTATACCCCAAAAAAAAACTCCAATCAGGTTTGAATTTAGTATATTGGCAATATTAAAAGTGAATGACACAATCCGATGCTTTGGGGGTATAAGACTGGGAAAAATTGAACAGTTGAGGGAGAACTGCCAAAAGACCAACGGATGTAGGCTGCTTGTCATAAGGCGCTGATAGATACTTATCTGGAGAAGGAGTTTGCACAGAGAAAAACATTAACATTGACCTGGAGAGCAAATCTACAGAGGAAATATAAAGAGAAGATTCGACAGCTAGTTGGTTTTGAAATTTGAATTTTTCAATAAATCTTAATTGGGAGATTTATTGGACTAGCATTATAGAAGGGAAAATAAACGATAGGTTAGTAGAAGGAGTTGTAAATATTTGTTAGTTATTTATTGTCTGTTATACTTTAAGAAATAAAGTTGTTAATTTTTACTTTAAATAGTTCTTGGCCTCTCGAATTTTTCAGATTACTGCACATGATAAATCTATTCTGTATTGCTGGTTTAAATTAAGCAGGGGAGTTTACCCTGTGATGTAACAAATATAACTTTCGCAAGCAGTGGAGAATAGTTTTGAGGCTTTCAAGGTATAGTGTTGACACATAGTTGCTTATTTTTTTCTTTTAGTAAATAAGTATTTCTTTACACATTTAAGTAGTAACATGATGTAGCCTTATTAATACTGCTGAAGTGAGTCTTACTAAATAAGTATTTTTAGTAAGTTGTTCAAATCTCAGCCCGATTATCCTAAATTCAATTAATTGAAATCTACTTTCATGGCCAGTCAAGAGTAAATTTTACAACAAATTAAATTAAAATAACTTTTTAAATGTGAGTCATATCTATGCATGTAAGAAAGTTAACATAAACTAGAAACCTTCCTTAATCAGCAAAATAAGTAGAAACATGATACTTTAATTGGGAGGAGGGGCCAGCATTGTGGGTGGGGCCTGAACTGCGTGATTTGATTCTTGAATTAGCCTAAAAGATTCAGTGAAGCATGAAAGTAGATCTGTTCGGTGTATTTCCCCACTTGCCTGGATGAGTACAACTCAACAACATTCAGGAAGCTTGATACCATCTAGGACAAATCAGCCATTTGATTTTTTACCATATCCACAAACATTCAATCCCTCCTCCACTAACACTTCAGCAGTAGCATTGTTTACATCTACAAGTGGAATTCAGAATTTCTCCAAAGTTCCGCATAGAATATCTTTCAAATCCTTGACCATTATAAGGACAAGATCAGCGGATACAAAGGAACACCATCACCTGCAAATTCTGTCCAAGCTATGCAATATCCAGATTTGGAAATACATGATCATGCAGTGTTAGTTGTCTAAACTTTGGGAACAACTTCCCTAATGGCAATGTGGGTCTACCTACATCAAATGGACTGTAGCGGTTCAAGCTGACTGCTTACTATCACTTTTCAAGGGCAATTAGGGATGGACAATAAATGCTGCTTACATCCTATGAGAGAATGAACAATCTTTTTTTAAAAAATAACATTTAAAGTAACACAATATTTTGTGCTGATCTGATTGTTTCTAGCAGAGAGTTGAAATAAACATATGTACACCATATAAATTAGGAGCAGAAGTAGACCACCCAAAATTTCAAGTTTGCTCCACCATTCAGAAAAACAAATAACAATCTGATAGTGTTATTACAACATTGTTGAACCAAAATTCCAATTCTGTGTTGTAAATTCTATGTAGTGAGAAAGGGGACCCTCATATCTTTTGGGATCTCTCCCTTGCATTGTGTGCCCCCTCAAAACAGAATGAGATCAGTACTGCTCTACTCAAGAAGTAGGCAAGAGAAGTAGGAGCCCATCAAGTCTGCCCACCATTCAATATGATATTGGAGGTTCCTCTACTTAATTTCATATTTCCAGTTTTGCATACTCATTGAATCTTTGTTAAATATATGCAGTAACTTTTCCTCCACAGAATTTTCTGGTAAAGGATTCCACAAATTCACCACCCTCTGATTGAAGAAATTTCTCATCTTATGTATCCTGTAACCTGGGCAATGTTCCCTATAAGCTGGATGGCCATGTTTTGAGGTACCTGCAAAGTTCTGTACATGTTGGTTGGCATGCCAATGCACTAACTTCCAGTTTTGTAAGTCATTGTTGCACATGAATCTCTGAAACTGCACTGAAAAAGAATATTTGAGGAAGTATTGATCCTAAGACCATGAACCCTTTTCTAGATCCTGCCAGTTTCTGGCAGGTGGGGGAATCTTTATGTTTCCAGCATGTTCTTCTAAATTCCTGAAAATATAGGTCCAATTAATGCAATCACTCCTCATGACAATCTGGTACCCCGGAACCTGTCTGGTAAACCCATCTGTACTTTTCCATGGCAAGTAGAACCTTCAGAGGACCCTAGGAGCATGGCCACACAGCTTAGAAACACTATTCAGAATACTGGGTAAACCATTTAGGATTGAAGTAAAGATAAATTTCTTCACTCCAAGGGTAGTGAATCTGTAAAATTGTTAACCACATAATGGGCAGATACCTTCTTTTCAATTTTTTTTTCAGCATCAACAACCAAAACTCAACTTGTCAGACACTGGACTTCACACAAGTGCACAAAGATGAATAGAGCTCACAGCTTTAAAAGAATGTGACCAGAGACTTTTGAGTTTCCCATGTGCAGCTGACTTTATTTTGATGGTAGGATGTAATCATAAAAAGCGTAATGATGCGTAATGATGACCATACAAATATACTACTACTCCAGAGGGCAGTTAAGTACCTGACACACCATAAACATGTAATTGATTTACTCTCAGCATTTCAATCATTTTTCAGGAGATCAAAATTTTGATTCCTACCTAATTGTGTCATGGTACGTTGCTACTCCAAGCTCCATAAAATAGTCCATAACGTATCTCTATTCCTTTCTGCCTCAATTACTGCTTCCAATGCCAGATCAGAAAAAAAACTTTTCTCCTATTGCTCCACTCACTGTGCCTTTCTTTCTATCGAGCTATTCTACAGATAATTTTCACAATTTATGTCAAATGTTAAGAGAGGCAAATTCTTTAAGAAATGGCGAATCGCTACACACACTGGTGGCTGTTGTGTTTGGAATGAGGGCTTGGTGGATTTCGTCGAGTATGAGATCCCTGATGGGGTTTGTTAACCTGAGACATTGCGGGAGCTCTGGCTGACAGATATAAATAAGACTCTCAGCGATTTTACCCACTCTGGGGACTGGCTTTGAGCTAACTGGTCAGAGACCATGTACTGTGTATTATTTCAGTGTCCCCATTGTGAACATGCAGGACTAATTACAGAAATAATTTAGAGGAACAGATAGTATAAAATTTGCCTGCTGTCTATCTTTAATGGACTAGTGAGTGAGCAGACTTCACTCCGCATCTTGGAGCCCAAGAACAGGTTTTAGCAAATTTGCATCCTCAGTTATTACTGCTAGTATTCTTCATTGTCTGTCTGGGATATTACTGCTGCACAAATGAATTAAATTTCAGCCCTTTGAGATGGCACGTTGTAATGAAGGATGGTTAGATTGCATTTCTTGAATTCTTATATTTCAACAATCAAATGTTTTTATTTAAGAAAAGTGATTCCTAGAACCAATAATTGGATTTTATTAGGTATAACGTATATTGGTATGTAGAAAGTATTTAATAAGGTGTATCACAGAAGAGTTGGTAGATAAAATATGACTGACTTATAAGTAACAAAGAATCATAGCTAATAGATGTTGCTCAAATCAGAAAAGAGTAAGGAAAAGTATTCATTTAAAGTTAGTAATGATTAACCTGTTTATGTCTGTTTACAGATCATTAGACTTAGACATATTAGCATGTGAGGCTCAGTTGGTAGTTTCCCTGCATCTGACCTAGACTTTCAAGTTCGAAGCTCCTGCCTAGGACTTGTTGACTTGAAGGTGAAATAGCTCCATAAAGGTTGGGATTCCCTCACCAAATCAACCTTCGTTCACAGCAGAAAGTATCAACTCTGACACAGCTTTGGGTCAACGTCTCTGACACTTCTTTTTTAATCTGTGAGTCAGGGCCGGCTGATTGGACCAGCCCTGGTTTAACAGCACAACCAGGGAACTCATTCTATGAAGGTCCATCTGGCTGACCCTGCTACAATCATTACATCCCTCCTCCTCTGAATCCTCAGACTTAGGCCAGTCCTTATTCTTGAAGAGTCTCCTGGGGCATTATAACACTTGATCAGGTTCCTCCAGTTCTGCATCTGATATGGTGATATGTATGCAAGAGCTTGCCTCTTGCACCAGGCAAACCCCAGTAAAAGTTCACTCCTTCCACTGGCAAAGGCATCATTGCAGCTACATCCATTATGTCCATCTTGGTTTCAGAAGTCAACACTTGATGGAGACGGTGAATCCACGGGTTCCAACAGCCTTTCTGACTGTTCCAAGGACCAGGGCATGTTTTGCTCATGCACCATTTGCAAGTTCACAGCTTTGATTCACGTACTTATTCATGACCATTACACAAACTTGAACTTTATGTGGCACTGGCCCTAACCTCCTGTCGATCATGCCTCTTACCCAGGCAGTGCCATATCTGTGGTTCTTAAACCAACTTCACCCCCTGTAGTAAACTGTCCCTCTCACATGGAAGGTCTTGGGTCTGCCAGTGGTGTTCCTGACACCATTTCATACCTCCCCTCCACACCACCAAGTTTGTGAAGATCAGGTTTAACCTGGTACAGAGTTTTCTACCCATGAGCAATTCTGCCAATGTTATCCCTATAGTTACATGTGGATGGTCCTATAACCAAATAAGAACCATTACAGCTTGGTATCTAGCATGGCTATAAGCTTTTTCCTCAAGCTTGCCTTCAAAGGCGGCATGGTGGCACAATGGTTAGCACTGCTGCCTCACAGCGCCAGAGACCCAGGTTCATTTCCCGCTAAATGTAGAGGTATGGGTGGGTTGCGCTTCGGCGGGGCGGTGTGGACTTGTTGGGCCGAAGGGCCTGTTTCCACACTGTATGTAATCTAATCTAATCTAATCTAAAAAAGTTTGGACTACTATTTGTGCCATGCCATTATATGACAGACCGTATGAATCTGTTCTTATGTTGAATCCCGTTTGATTTTACGAAATACCCAAATTCCCTACTAGTAAACAATGGCCTGGTACACGATGACAACATGCAATTGGCCTTGGCCTCCTTGATAGTCACTAGACCTTCCTGAAAGCCTTTTGAGTATTTCATTAGCACTTCACTCAGGCAGCCTTTTTCTAAATATCTGTGACCAACACTTGCGGGAGTCCGTGTATTGAAAAACACGTACACTTCTGGGAATCCTCGTCTAATGCAATTGCAAGTAAGTGTAGCTCATGTCCAACCTCACGAAGGACAGCGCCTCCCACAACTTTTGCATTTAAATTCTGTGATCGAGGGGTAGATACTCATCCAGCTGCAAAAAGTAGATCATTGTTTGTTTAAAATCCCCACAAAGGTTCAACAACCATCAGGCTTCAAAATTGGTACATCCGATGCTGGACTCGTTTGATAATTCCTTCACTTTCCAGCCTTCTGACATCTGCTCCTGCCTTTCTGGCAGTGGGCTGGCCTTGAGGAATTGCTTCCTGAACAACATGCAAGGTGGCCTTGGCCTCTTTGATAGTCGCAAGACCTTCCTGAAAGACTTTTGGGGATTTCATTAGGTATTTCATTACTTCACTCAGGCAGCTTTTTACTAATTGAAAAATGTTGAGCCAATCTAGCTGAATCTCTCAACCAATATGGTCCAGTCAAGCATGGGCCCGAGCTTTTTATTACAATCAGTGATAACTGAACCAACAGCTTTTCATAAGCGATCAGAACCAAAATTGTACCCTTAATTTATAAAGGTTCCCTGGTATAGGTTCTCAGCCTAGCCAAGGTCTTGCACAAATTTAGGGGTTGGAGTCCACAGCGAATTTTGGTAAAAGCCGGTCATGCAGTAACTGATATCTATGCCGGTATCAACCTCCATTAGAATGGGATGACCACATTTAACCAGATGTTTATTTTGATTGGTTCTAATTTGGATGTTGCCAGATGTAGGTGGACTTTCCAAGGTGTGCATTCTCCTGGATACCGGCCTATAAGTTCTCTTACAAAATTTAGGTTTAGTAGGACCCTTTTGTTGTCTCTAATCTGCCTACTGGCAATAAGTATAATAGCTTGCTGGCCTGGACCCTGAAGCAAATTTTAAATGTTTATCTGAGGTTAGGCTTTAGTTTTGGGTTTTGCTGTGAGTCCTTGGAGTCCCGCTGATCAGATATGTCCTAAGCGAGGTTATGTAATTGCCTTTACTTAAGTGGTGTTCCCCAACCTCAGTCATATTGGCGAGGATGTCCACTTCCATCGGAGTACCCTGCAACTCTCATGTTCCATTTGCTGCATTTTCCAATGACAAACCGTTTTTCAAGTCCAGTGGGGCTTCAGCTAGTAGATGCTTTTGCATGGTTACATCATTAAAACCAAACAAACAGTCTCTCAGCATCTCATTAAAGGTTAAACTAAAGTGAGTTGCCTCTGCCAGTCATCTTAACCCAGTCAAAAATCCCAACAAGTATTCCTCTGATTCTCGAATTGCCAAATAAAACTGATAGCATCTCAGAATTTAAGGAGACTTGGGGTTATAATATTCCTTAACTAAGTTAATCAATTCTTGGGAAAGTTAGGTTCCTAATAACAGTGGATCAACAGGCTGTCAGAAGAATTACTCTTTACTTTTCATCTGTCCCAATGTTGTTTGCTGGGTAAAATAACACATTCCTCCACATACTGGTGTGATGATGCTGTCATTTTAAAAAGGTTATTTTGTCCTGGGTTTTCTTTGAAGAGAGGTCATAAAAGCAGAGGTGCCAAAGAGTCTAGTTTAACAATGGAAAGGGAATGGCCATTTCTCCAGTTCAGGATTTTTCTAGTTTGTTTTAGCTGTAGCCGTCACAGTTATGAGAATCCACAGGAATTGCAAGCTTCAGTAAAGAATTCCTCTGACTTTCCTCTGAAATCTCTCTTTGGATGCTGTTCTCTCCTGCTATAAGAATCTGTGTTTGAATTTACCTTTTTGCCAAGGGGTGTGTTTATGGAATGTTACTATATTGGAACAGTTGATTAGTAGTAGCTATTGTATTGGGTCAATTAAGTTTTCCAATAGTTAAGTTAATCTAAATTCTACTTTCTTCTGTTCTTGTTTCAACTGTCTTGTGTAAATAAATAGCGAGTTTCATCAGAAATGTGCTTTACTCTCATTGCCACCAAAATAGCTCCACATTACCAAGTCACCTTTTATTTACACACAGAGAATCTTGACTCTGGCACAGCTTCATCAGAGTCAGCACCCAGAGTGTCAGAATCCCTGTCATTCTTCTTGTTATCCATCAGCTAGGATCCCTGATTGGACGAGATTAACAGCCCCAATCAGAGAATTCTTATTCATCAAGGTCCACCTGGCTGACCCCATTACTGTATAATCATTACAGAGGGAGTGTTCTGACGTGGTTCAACAAGATGATAATCAACCTGCAGATCCTTCCAGCACTTTTCCCATTAATTCCCAAAAGGGAGAAAGTGTACACAAGGATAAGCAGCAAACAATCTTGGCATTAACATGCATGTTTGGTAAATTTCCTAATGGTAGAGTTTGGAAATCTAGGAGCTGGGCTATACAAAAAAAAAATCAGATGCCCAGTTTGATAGATTGGATAGCCAGTTGCAACTTAGTATCAGCAAACAAGAGCAAGACAATGCAAATAAGAAGAAAAACATTGAATGGATATTGATAAAAAGGTCTGAATGAATGCAAAAAGATCTTGTGATTCAAATACATGACTCCAGTGTGTTGAACCAGTTCCCAAAATTGCAGGCCCAACTTCCAACTATATCAACAGAAATAAAGTAATTAAGAAAAGCATTCTTGGCTTAGCTCCAACAATGGATATTGGGCTCTGCTCTAGAGTCGCAAAGGGAAGTACTAGCTTTGTTTGAAAGTTTTAGGAGGTTATATTGGTTATACTTCATGTGAAAGGTATAAAGAGTGAGTATGGGGCATGTGGAGGAAAATGAGAGATATCAAGGGCATGGGAGTGTTGGGGACAAAGCTAGTACTTCCCTTTGCGACTCTAGAGCCGAGCCCAATATCAATTGTTGAAGCTAAGCCAAGAATGCTTTTCTTAATTACTTTATTTCTGTTGATATAGTTGGAAGTTGGGCCTGCAAATTTAGGAACTGGTTCAACACACTGAAATCATGTATTTGAATCACAAGATTTTTTTGCGTTCATCCAGACTTTTTTATCAATATTCATTCAATGTTTTTCTTCCTATTGGCATTGTCTTGCTCGTGTTTGCTGATACTAAGCAGCAACTGACTATCCAATCTATCAAACTGGGCATCTAATTAAAAAAACAGCTTTGGCAAAGACCATTGTACTTTTTAAGGGAAAAGTAGATACAGTTTCTGACAACAAAGGAAGGTACGTGTCCAGGGAGAAGTCAGGTTTACATTGCTCTAAAAAAGTGATGGCACAATTATATAGTAAATTCAACTATCTTCTTTTAAAAACTCTGTGAAAAAAATCTAATCTCAACTCATATTTGCTTTTCTTAAGCAAGTTCAGCTAGCTTTAACAGAAATGTCTACTAACCTTGTTGTCATCCATTACAGTATTAAGAGACTCAATCCACATAGGATCTATATCACCATCAAGCACAATCCATTTTGGTCCATCATGTGAAATATTGGCTAGATCACGCATGATAGTTGAGAAAAGTCCTAAGTTTTATCAACAAAGTAAAGATTAAATATAAACTTTCTTCTTCCTTGATTTTGAACTTGCATTTGTATTCAAGTACAATACTGGATATACAAAAAAGTCTGAAATATGAAGAAATGTAGTGACTGTAGCTAAGTTGACCCATCTGCTGTAAAATATTTTTCTCATTGATATTCATGCAATATGTTCACTTTGAATGAAGTTCTTACATTTAAAAAGCACCTTTCAATCTTTTTTTTCAAAACATCTGCAGATGTTTTACATTTGGGATCTGCACTTAAGTAGGAGAGAGAAAAGATAAAAGCTTATCAAATGTTTAGTTGAAATTGAAATACTTGATAGACTTTCAAAGATAGGATGTAAAGTAGCAAAAGGGGGATGGTTTCAAAATTTAGGGCTGGATACTGAAGGTTCTGTGTTCAAGTAAGCACAGTGATGCACAGAACTCCAAGTGAATCAGCAAGTGCATACAGCTGAGACAGTTTCTAGAGATAGGGTGGGAAACTATGGATGGATTTACATGCAAAGGCAAGCTTACTGAATTCAGTTGTTTCAGGAGCGAATGGATGTTTGTGAAGACAGGACTCATGATCAAGTACATCTTCATTGCAATGATAGATATGAGTAACAGATATTTGGAAGATTTGAAGTTTGTGTTGGAAAGATTTCCAAATATTAGCAAAGAGGATATTGAAGAATTTGAGACTTGAGGTCACAAATGCAAGGTTAACATTTAGAATCACCAGAGTGAGGAAGCAGGCTATTCAGCCCATCAACTCTGCACCAACCCTCTGGAAAGTATCCCACCACTCCACCCCATTACTGCAACCATGCATTTAGCATGGTTAATCCACCTAACCTGTACACTAAGGGACAATTCAGCATGGGCAATCTACCTAATCTACATACCTTCAACTGCTGCCACTTGCCCAAGGTGGGCCAGCAGTGCTAACCACAGAGCCTCTGTGCCACTGTAGTACAGATGCATGCAGTCAATGCTCCAGGGAAGGAAGCAAATAGTTTATGCATGATGAATATAATATGCTTCGAAGTTTAGCTTTGGATCAAAAAATAATGAAGATGAAAATGATCTGATTCAATTTGACCAAGCAGCTGGAAATGAAAATGAAGTTAGGAAGTAGAGTTAACATGTCTTGCAAAAGGTGAATCAGGTAACTTTGGGGTCTACAGCATACAATTAGAGAAAGTCACGGAATATCTATAACTTGATGGCAGAAAAGCAGTTGGATAATAAGGGGTGGTTGTGAAATTTATAGGTTCATGGAATATGTGCATCAGGACTTGGCCAACATTCATTGGTCATCTTTAATTAGCATTGAGAAATAATGGTCAAATACCTTCTTAATTTGCTGCATTTCCCATAGATGTTCTTACTATTCTATTATATAGGAAATTCCAGGGTATTGATGTATTGGTGGTGAAATAATGGTGGTACATTTCCAAGACAGGATAATGTGTGACACACAGATAAATCTCTAAGTTCCCTTGCAATCTTTGCCCTTGTTCCTCTATGTTTTCAGGGTTGTGGGTTTTGAAGATGCTGTTGAAGAAGGCTTGATGAGCGGATGCAATACATTTTACAGATGACGTTTACAATATTTTTCTTTAAATAGATTAGAAACTCATTCGGAACAGTGAACCAATTTTGAGAAAAGCATGTGTTTTCAATTCAGTACTGATGGTTACACCAATTGCACTAATTGATAAAGTGATACAAAAGTGAACATTTATAATAGACAGAGAAAACAAAACAACAGCCAGTAATAGGTTTAAGTTCTGGAGAACAGATTCACTTGAGCAGAAGGATTTTAGTTTGTGATGTCCAAATGCAGCACAACCTGGACAATTTCCAGGTTTGAGCTAAAAAGTAGCAAATAACATGCACACCACACAAATGCCAGGCGGTGGTCATCTCCAACCAGACATAATCTAACTTTTCCCCTTTCTGGATTAGTGGTGCTGGAAGAGCACAGCAGTTCAGGCAGCATCCAAGGAGCTTCGA
>NC_057733.1:43105209-43107529 GCF_004010195.1 Chiloscyllium plagiosum | reverse complement strand
CCACATCCATCAAAGTTTTACCTGCACATCCACTAATATCATTATTGTATCCGTTGCTCCCGATGAGGTCTCCTCTACATTGGGGAGACTGGGCGCCTCCTAGCAGAGCGCTTTAGGGAACATCTCCGAGACACCCACACCAATCAACCACACCGCCCCGTGGCCCAACATTTCAACTCCCCCTCTCATCATTATTGACTCTCTGACTGTCAACATCCTGGGTGTTACCATTGATCAGAAATTAAACTGGTTTAGTTATACAAGTACTATGACTACAAGAGCAGGTCAGAGTCTAGGAATCTTGTAGCGAATAACTCACTTCCTAACTCTCCAAAACCTATTCACCTACAAGGCACAGGTCAGGAGTTTGATAGGATCCTTGCCACTTGCCTGGATGAATGCATCTCCAACAACACTCAATAAGCCTGACATGATACAGGACAAAGCAACCTGTTTGGACCATTAGCCCATAATTTCTGCCATCTTGAATGTGATGCTACCACCAGACACATATTCCCTTCCCCTCCCTTGTCAGCCTTCCACAAGGACTATTCTCTCTGGCTCACTCTGGTCCACTCTTCCCTCACTCCCAACCCCTCCCCACCACAGCACGGCACCTTTCCCTGCAGCCATAGAAGGTGTAACATCTTTTGTTTACTTCTTCAATCCTCAGTATCCAAGGGCCCAAACACACTTTCCAGAGGAAGCAGTGTTTTACCTGCATCATGTCTCACAAACTTGATTGAGTTTTTTGAAGAAGTAACAAAGAAGATTGATGAGGACAGAGCAGTAAATGGTATCTATATGGACTTCAATAAGGCGTTCGACAAGGTTCCCCATGGGAGACTGATGAGCAAGGTTAGATGTCATGGAACACAGGGAGAACTAGCCATTTAGATACAGAACTTGCTCAAAGGTAGAAGACAGAGGGTGGTGGTGGAGGGTTGTTTTTCAAACTGGAGGTCTATGACCAATGCAGTGCCATAAGGATCGGCGCTGGATCCTCTACTTTCTGTCATTTACATAAATGATTTGGATGCGAGCATAAGAGATACAGTTAGTAAGTTTGCAGATGACACCAAAGTTGGAGGTGTAGTGGATAGCGAAGAGGGTTACCTCAGATTACAACAGGATCTGGACCAGATGGGCCAATGGGCTGAGAAGTGGCAGATGGAGTTTAATTCAGATAAATGCGACGTGCTGCATTTTGGGAAAGGAAATCTTAGCAGGACTTATACACTTAATCTCCCAGACCATCCATAACCTCATCACCTCAGGGGATCTCCCATCCACTGCCTTCAACCTCCTAGTCCCACAACCTCGCACAACCCGTTTCTACCTCCTGCCCAAAATCCACAAACCCGACTGCCCCAGCCAACCCATTGTCTCAGCCTGCTCCTGCCCCACTGAACTCATCTCTGCATACCTCAACACTGTCCTGTCCCTTAGTCCAAGAACTCCCCACCTACATTTGGGACACCACCCACGCCCTCCACCTCCTCCATGATTTTCGGTTCCCTGGCCCCCAACGCCTTATCTTCACCATGGACATCCAGTCCCTATACACTTCCATCTGCCATCACGAAGGTCTCCAAGCCCTCTGCTTCTTCCTCTCCTGCCGACCTAACCAGTACCCTTCCACTGACACCCTCCTTCAACTGACTGAACTGATCCTCACTCTTAACAACTTCTCCTTCCAATCCTCCCACTTCCTCCAAACCAAAGGAGTAGCCATAAGCACCTGCATGGGCCCCAGCTATGCCTGCCTCTTCGTCGGATATGTGGAACAGTCCATCTTCCGCAGCTACACTGGCACCACCCCCACCTTTTCCTCCGCTACATCGGTGATTGTAATGGCGCTACCTCGTGCTCCCACGAGGAGGTTGAACAGTTCATCCACTTTACTAGCACCTTCCACCCCGACCTCAAATTTATTTGGACCATCTCAGACTCCTCCCTCCCATTCCTAGACCTCTCCATTTCTATCTCGGGCAACCGACTCAACACAGACATTTACTACAAAACGACCAACTCCCACAGCTACCTAGATTACACCTCCTCCCACCCTGCCCTCTGTAAAAATGCCATCCCATATTCCCATTCCTTTTGCCTCTGCCACATCTGCTCCCAGGAGGACCAATTCCACTACCGAACAACCCAAATGGCCTACTTCTTCAAAGACTGCAATTTCCCCTCCAACGTGGTCGACGATGCTCTCCACCGCATCTCCTCCACTACCTGTACCTCTGCCCTTGGACCCTGTCCCTCCAATCGGCACCAGGACAGAACCCCACTGGTCCTCACCTTCCACCCACCAACC
>NC_057733.1:43024752-43102231 GCF_004010195.1 Chiloscyllium plagiosum | reverse complement strand
AAGTCTTGGAGGAGGTGGAGGGCGTGGGTGGTGTCTCGAATGTATGTGGGGAGTTTCTGGACTAGGGGGGATAGGACAGTGTCGAGGTAGGTAGAGATGAGTTCAGTGGGGCAGGAGCAAGGCCACTGTTGGAATATTGAGTGCAATTCTGCTCTCCTTCCTATCGGAAAGACGTTGTGAAACCTGAAAGGGTTCAGAAAAGATTTACAAGGACCTTGCCAGGGTTGGAGGATTTGATCTATAGGGAGAGGTTGAAAAAGCTTGAGCTGTTTTCCCTGGAGTGTTGGAAGCTGAAGGGTGACCTTATAGAGGTTTACAAAATTATGAGGGGCATGGATAGGATAAATAGACAAAGTCTTTTACCTGGGATCAGGGAGTCCAGAAGTAGAGGGCATAGGTTTAGTATGAGAGGGGAAAGATTTAAAAGAGACCTAAGGGGCAACATTTTCACGCAGTGGGTGGTACCTGTATAGAATGAGCTGCCAGAGGATGTGGTGGAGGCTGGTACAATTACAACATTTAAGAGGCATTTGGATGGATATATGAATAGGAAGGGTTTGGAGGGATATGGGCTGGGTGCTGGCAGATGGTACTAGATTGGGTTGGGATATCTGGTCGGCGTGGACAGGTTGGACTGAAGGTCTGTTTTCACGCTGTACATCTCTATGACTCTATGACTCTACTGCATTTACTGCTCACACTCTGGTCTCCCCTACATTGAGGTAACAAAGCATAGACTGGGTCACTGCTTCACAGAACACCTGTGTTCTGTCTGTAAAAAAGAGCTTCCAGTTGCCTGCCACTCCAAAACACCACTCTGTTCCCTGGCCAACATCGCTGTCTCATGTTAGCCACTAACATGCCCTATTAATAGCTATTCACCCTTCTAGCCAGATTGTTATCCACTCCTCTGTCTGTCCAACTGCTCTACTCTCTCTTTGGGCTCTATTCCCACCTATCATTTACTCCTTACCACCACCACGGACCCACCACCCCCCCGCCCCCCTCCCCCCCACACCAACCCCCAGCCTCCCAAAACCCTGTCTTCTGCATATAAACTGACACTTTCCTAGCTACCATCAATTCTAAGAAAGGGTCACTTGAGCCCAAAACATCTTTTGTTTACTTCCTCAATCCTCAGTATCCAAGGGCCCAAGTACACTTTCCAGAGGAAGCAATGTTTTACTTGTCCTTCACATAATCTAGTCTACTGCATTTGCTGCTCACATTCTGGTCTCCTCTACATGGAGGAAACAAAGCATAGACGTTAATTTCTCTCAGATGCTGCTAGACCTGCTGAGCTTTTCCAGCATTATCTGTTTTTGGTGTTGAAAGCAAACTGCTTAATTGGTATAACATTCAGTACTCAGTAGCAGTAGTGTGTACCATCTACAAGATGCATTGCAGAAATTCACCAAGGCTTCTTAGACCTCATCTTCCAAGCCTACTGCTATTGTTATCTAAAAGGACAAGAGCAGCAGATACATGGGAATACCACTAACTGCAAGCAAACCTCCAAGCCACTCACTGTCCAGAACTGGAAATATTACCATTCCTTCAGTGTCACTGGGTCAAAATCATGAAACTTCCTCTGTAACAGCATTGTGACACACCACATTGAATGTAGTAGTTCAAAAAGGCAGATCACCATCACCTTCTCAAGGGTAATTAGTGATGGGCAATAAATGCTGGCTGAGCCAGAATTGCCCACATCCCATGAGTGAATGTAATTTTAAAAAACTGTGATTTATTGTTTATTTTAAGATCGTTCTAAACTGACATTTTCTATATAGAGAGAACTATGTTTTGTGTTTACTTTTCTGTGATAAATGTATATTCTTCTGGTAAACAACATTGACAACCTTATATGAACATGTGAATATTTTCAATGAATAACTATCCAGATAACTTATTGCAAAAATTGAACTTATGATCCATTAAACTAAATGCAGTATTATTAAATGCAGGACTTACACAGTTAATAGTAGGTTCCTGACAGTGTTGCCAAACAATGAAATCTAGGGGTGCAGGTGTATAGTTTCTTGAAAGTGAAGTTGCAGGTAGACAAGGTAGAGAAGAAGGCATTTGGCACTCTTGCCTTTATTAGTCAATGCACTGAGTACAGGAGTTGGGACGTCAAGTTGCAGCTGTACAGGACATTAGTGAGGCCACTTTTAGAATGCTGCATACAATTCTGGTCACTCTGCTAAAGGAAAAATGTTTTTAAACTAGAAAGAGCGCAAAAGTTTTAAAGGATGTTGCTGGGACTGGAGGTTTTGAGCTATAGGGAGAGGATGACTATGCTCGGCCTTTTTACCCTGGAGCATTGGAGATTGAGGTGTGACCTTATAGACGTTGATAAAATCATGAGGGGCATGAATAAGATGAATGACCAAGCTCTTTTTCCCAAGGTGGGGAAATCCAAAAGTAGAGAGCACAGATTTAATGTGAGAGGGGAAAGATTTAAAAAGGAGCATAGTTCATAAAACATAGAACAGTACAGCACAGTACGGGCCCTTTGGCCCTCAATATTGTGTCAACCTCTTATCCTACTCTAAGATTAAACTAACCTACTTGCTCCTCATTTTACTATAATCCATGTGCTTATCCAAGAGTCGCTTAAGTACCCCTAATGTACCTGACTCTACAATCACTGCTGGTAGTGCACCCACCACTCTCTGTGTAAAGAATCTACCTCTAATATCTCCCCTAAACCTTCCTCCAATCACCTTAAAATTATGACCCCTTGTGATAGCCATTTTCACCCTGGGAAGAAGTCTCTGGCTATCCACTCCATCTATGCCTTTCATCATCTGGTAAAGAAGTCACCATCTGGCTTCTGCCAAAAACGTTGACTCTCCTGCTCCTTAGATGCTGCCTGACCTGTTGTGCTTTTTCAGCGCCACACTTTTCAACTCTGATCTGCAGTTCTCACTTTCTCCCATCATCTTGTACACCTCTGTCAAGTCACCTGTCATCCTTCTTTGCTCCAATGAGAAATGCCCTAGCTCCTTCAAACTTTCTTCATAAGACATGCCCTCCAGTCCAGGAAGTATCTTGGTAAATTTCCTCTGCACCTTCTCTAAACCTCCCATGAGGTGATTAGAACTGAATGTAATACTCCAAGTTTGGTCTAACCAGGGCTTTATAGGGCTGCAGCAAAACCTCACAGCTCTGAAACCCAATCCCCCTGCTAATAAAATGCAACACACCATACACTTTCTTAACAATCCTATCAACTTGGGTGGCAACTTTGAGGGATCTAGGACGTGGACCCCAAGATCCCTCTGTTCCTCCACACTGCCAAGAATCCTGTCTTTAACCCTGTAATCTGCATTCAAATTCAACCTTCCAAAATGAATCACTTCACACTTTTCCAGGTTGAAATTCATTAGCCCAGTTCTGCATTCTGTCAATGTCTCGTTGCAACCTACAACAGCCCTCCACACTATTCGATCATTGCCAAGCACCAAATCTATTATGGCCTCCCCTCCAGTCGGCTATTTACATATTGAATCAGGAATGCTTCCTCGACATACCTGACAAAATCTGCTCCATCCAAGCTATTGCACTAAGGAGGTTCCAATCAATATCAGGGAAGTTGAAGTCACCCATGACAACAACGTGTTACTTCTGCAACTTTCCAAAATCTGCCTCCCAATCTGCTCCTTCATGTCTCTATTGCTATTGGGGGGTTGAAAGATAACTCCCAATATGGTGACTGCTCCTTTCCTGTTTCTGACTTCCACCCATACTGATTTGATAGACAAAACTGAGGAACAAATTTTTCATGCAAAGGATGGTGCACATATGGAATGAACTGCCAGTGGGAGCAATCAGAGCATTAAAAGGCATCTGGATGAGTATATGAATAGGAAAAGTTTAGTGGGAAATGGGCCAAATGCAAGCAAATGGAACCACATCAGTTTTGGACATCTGTCCAGTGTGGACAAGTTGGACCAAAGGGTCTGTTTCTGTGCTGTATGACAATGACTCTATAACAGCTGGGAACATCACAGAAGATAAAGGCTACTTATCAACTGTGGAGTTTTAAATGAAATTGAACTGTGTGCAATTACCAACAAACCATCCTACCTTTTTACTTATGTTGGATGGACAATGATTAATGAAGCCGCTGAAAATGTTTGGATTCAGAACATTGCTCGGAAGAGCTTCTTAAATGATGTTCTGATCCTGAGATGATTGTTCCCAACAAATACTATCTCTCTCTGTGCTATAGATATCATTTCAATTAACAGTGAATTTTCCCCCTACTTTAGCAGTATTCCCTCTATTTTAGCAGTATTTCCCCTTTTCTACCTCTGGGTTCAAGTCCTACCTGTCACAAAGGTGTGTCAATTTCCATGTTTAGATGAAGGTAGGAATGAGATGTGTCTGAATATTGTTAGTCAGTGTAAAATTGATTGAGATGCATTCCCAATATGTACTGAATCTAATATATCCCTTTCATTTGAAGTATCTTCAGAATATGGCATGAACTTCCTCACAAATTCTTGTCCCTTGCTATTCGAACTTGAGCAGAGGTTTGCCGAAACCTTTTTTACGGAGTGTCATCTGATGTGACTGAGGACGTTGGTCTGACATTAGCAGAGAGATCAGAAGAGATCCGAGTAAAACAATCCTGGAAATAGAAATGTCTTAGACACTGCATTAGACAACTTTATTCAATAGCCTGGATGCTGGTTGGTTAGCTCAGTTGCCTGGATAGCTGGCTTGTAACACAGAACCACACCTCCAAGAAGGAGTGCGTGTGGAGATATCCACAGTCCTCAGATACTAAGATGAAATATCTAACTATACGACTAATGAGCTTAGCTTTAAGTATATAATTAAGGCCCTAACAAATAGGGTGAGGTCAAAATTTAAGTAGCAGACTGGTAGAAACACAAAATGAATTCACCCAAGGCATAATTCTATAGATTTGCTTCAGCAGAGCAATTGATAATGTTTGGAAGTCAACCACTGTAAAGATATCATTTTCCCTTTCTTTTCTTAATCCTATAGGTACATGGTAAGAAACTGATTACCATCCTTCCATTCCCTCGTGGCTGGGTTAATGACACCAAACAGTTCATCACAAGTCACAGCCTTAGGATCAAGATCTATAGTAATGGCTTTTCGCTTCATCTTCAAATAGGTAGTTTTCAAGGATAGCATCACCTAAAAAAAGTGAAACAAAAAACAATCTGACTCAAAATTTATTCTAATGCTACAGAATTAACATTAATTCAGAAGCTGATTTTATAATTGCCAAACAAAAATTTATAAGTTTATAATTATTAATACTAAGAAGACTTTTTAAATAGATTGTGAAAACAGCAATAATGGTCTGGAGCAATAACTCCTGACATGGAAACAAATTAACAAATTACAGCATTGTTGCATTTTTTAAAAGAACCTTCACAGGGAGAAGTTCTCTCTTTTTCTAAGATTCCCCTTCAGATTGTATTATCCAACTGAACATTGCTGCTGAGCAATAAAACATGAAACAAAAATAGAAATTGCTGGGGAAACTCAATAGGTCTGGCAGAACTTTTGGGATAAAAGTAGAGTTAATGTTTGAGTTTGGTGTTTCTTCATTAGAACAATTTTGATGAAGAGATGGCAGACTCAAAACATTAACTCTGATTTTTTCCCACAGACACTGCCTGGCTTGCTCAGTTTCTCCAGCAATTCCTATTTTTGTTTCAGATCTCAAGCATCCACAGTTCTTTGTTTTATTTTAAATATGAAAACTGCTTGCCACTTTGATTTCTCTCTAGAATTACATTCATGTGTTATAGTTTTATGATACTTTGATAAAATTACGAATGCTTAAGTGTCCTCTGTATGCACAAAGCAGCATTGCGTGAAACTTTGCATAATCTGATTAGGTTAAACCTTCAAGCCTCCTGGGAGCAATGAAGTTAGGATTAACAGACTCCTGTATGTTGCTATCACCAAGTCATTTACAATTATCTTCCTTTCCACATGGAGGAAGACAACGTTAGTTCTCACCCAGAGTACTGAAGAACAATTTTGCAAGAACCTCCATATCTTGACCAGAGTTGGCAAGATAGTATAATGCACACCTCACAGTTTACTTGCTTGGCCAGCACAGGCTTCAATATCTAACTATATTGATGCCGGGTCCTCACAGACTCAGTCACTCAGAAAAGATAAAAGGGAGGTTAATTGACATCTTTTAATGTCTGGGAGGTCCACTACCCCCAATCTATGGGCCAGTTGCAATTTGACTAGCTTGATAAGGGGCAGCCTGTGATGCCAGAATTAAGTCTCTAGAATATTTGTATAGGAAAGGTCAAAGGAAGCATTTGCATAGGATATAACAAACAAGGAAGGATATTCATTTTAATAAGGGCTACTCGGCCTAACCAAGATATGTTGGAAATGCCTCCCTTCTTTAAAGTTCTTGCTTAATTCTGTCAAACAAATGGACTGATCAAAGTCTGCAGTATCAGAAATACCCAAAGAAAAAAACCCTGTGACCATTTAAAGGGAAATGGTGATTCACCCTCAGTGTTGGGTATCCTTCTAAAATCCCCATAGGCATTACCTTCAATTTAGAAAAATTAATCGTATAGCACGAAAAGGCACTAAATGAATTAATGCATTATATCAGATGGGGTACTGAAATTATAGAGTTAGACAAAAAGATAAGAACATCATCCGCATATAATGTTGTCTTATGTGATTTGATCCCACTTCTGGGGCAAACTATGTTGGGATTCCTATGGATAGCCTCTGCCAGTGGCTCAATCACCAATGTCAAAAGCAATGGTGAAAGGGGACAGCCTTGCCAACTGCCAATACAAATATTAAAATTACTGGATCTCACACCATTGGTGAGAATCGCTGCCAGGGGATTGCTGTAAATGACCCTTACTCACTCAATAAAGGCTTCACCAAGGCCAAACCATTCCAAAGTATAAAAAAGATAAGGCCACTCAACCCAATCAAATGCCTTTGTGCATCGAGGGAGATCACTAATCTCTGCACAGATTGTTGCTGACACGCTTGCATCATATTAAGTAACTCCTGACATTGTTAGATGATCTGTGGCCCTTTACACTTCCGACTGGTAAATAGGGAATAATTAACCCCTTAGCATAAACCTTAGCAGTTTCCCAGAGAATAGACGGGTTGCTGGCCTTTTCTGAATTAATAGCTAAGAAAGCTTTAAATTCTTCAGAGAAATACTCAATGAACTTACTGTCCTTAAGAATAAAGGGGTCCATTCGCCAGTGCTGAAAAGCTGTTGTATGCCCTTTATCTTAACCACTAAGTGTACTGCTGCATGGTCAGAAACAGTAAGATTCCCAATTTTGCAGGACACCACTGAATCCAAGTATGCCACAGGGGTTAGGAAGAAATCAATCCTAGTGCACTTGTGCAGATTAGAGAAGAATGTGAAGTCCCTACCCGTAGGGTGGAGCCATCTCTAGACATCACCCAGACTCAATTCCACACGTAAGTCCACTAGTTGCTTCGATTGCAAAGAGAGTGTTGGGGGACGTTTTGGCATTCTGTCCACCGTGAGAACCATAAAATCTCCCCCATAACAATATGCTACAATACAAGGGTACTCAGTCTAGAAAATGCATCTACCAGGAATTTAAGAGGATGAGCCGGGGACAATGAATATTCAAAATACCATATTACTCCCCATATAGCAAGGCTTTAAGGATTACGAACCACCTTTGCTCATCTTTAATATGATCTAATAATTTAAATGGGAGATTCTTTCTAACAAGTATGGCCAATCCCCTACTCCTAGTATTAAAAGATGTCAAGTACACCCAATCCAACCCACCCTGCTGCAATTTCAAATGTTCCTTATCATCAAGCTGTGTCTCCTGCAATAGGGCAATTGAGATTAGAAAGTATCCTTTTCCTGTTAACTGGTGAATAGCTCACCTTAATGCTCCAGATATGGCTAATGGTGTGCTTAAATTTAAGCATGCCATTAGCCATAATATTCTGCAATGACATTTGAACTCCTGAGAGGAATAATTCAACTTACAAATTGCTGAGCATCACCAAAAAAAGACTCATAGAGCCTAAAAACTACACAAAGTAAAACTACTATAACTACTAACAAATTTACAAAATTTTCAAGAACTATATACACAAAAAAAACAAAAAGCAAAACAAAATACAAATTACCAAAGGCACTCAATGAGGGAATTTACCCCCTGTCTACCGGAGGCACTTACTCATCCCACAACTGCCTTCGTCATCCCTTCCAACTTGAGCCACACCCAAGATCCAAGCAAAAGAAAGAAAATAGCAATATTAACAAAGAAGTTAAAAGTAAGTATTCCACCCATTCCCAACTATACATTAATGCTGATTAATATCAGAAAACATCTATCAACACTTACTTTAAGAGAAGGAAACAAAAACATTATTGTCTGTGTACATTAAACCATCTAGCCTACTTTGAAGTGTCCAGAAAGATTTTTGGTTTCTCTGAGAAATCAAATGAACATGTAAGACTATTGTAAATAAAACAAAGCACCACTGGTCCCTCAGTCTTCTCTTAATATCATTAAAGGACTTCCTTTTCCAAATCACCACTACAGAAAAATCCTGGATAAACATAATCGTAGAGCCCTCATGAATTAGGGCCTGTGGGGATCCCTCCTCTCTGTTCTGGAGGCTTCCAGAACTCTTTGTTTATCCCCGTAACTATGAAATTGCACTAGGACTGAGCGAGGACACTGGTCCAAACCTGACCTGTGTGCACATCCTGGTGAGTTCTCCTGTGTACACAACCTGGTGAGTTCTCTCAGTCTTCACCCAACCAGCTTCAGCCTCTAAGCAAAGGAATTGTGGAAGCCATCTCTCAAAAAAAACCTCACTGGCTGACCACCTCCCATTCCTTCCGGCAGTCCAATGATGTGGACATTCTTCCTCCTCCCTCTATTTTCGAAATCGCGACTTGCTCAGTTAAGACCCAGACCTGTTTCTCAAGGGCCTGCATCCATTCCTTTGAGGAATTGATTATGGTCTCCGATGCTGCGGTCCATTGTTCAACCTCCTCCATTCTCTTTCCAAGGGCCTCAAGCTGCTACTCATGTATCTGAAGCATGGCTGAAATCGAGTCCAGCCTATTGCAGAAGTTCACTTCAATCAAAGCCTTGATAATTTGCCGCAGCTTCGCAAACTCTACGACCAAGGCCTGGTAAGCAATGGGTCTGACGAATTAACAGAGGGAGTGGCAGTCATGGCCGCAGGCATGTTTGGTGTCTCTGAAAGATCTCCGCTCATAAAAACAGGATTAGTAAATGTTCTAAAATTGTTTTAATGTCAAATTTTATCAGAATAGCATAAGTAGGGATGGTTAACATACTACTTTGCTTGAGTTGTGATGCAGAGCTCAGTAAAGCAGATCTTTCAGATTGCTGCCATCTTGGATCCCTTCCTGGGCCAACTTTAAAGTAAAAACTTAAGCTGTGTCAGTCATCAGACACCTCCAATCAGGAACTAATTATGATTCAGAGTCCCTTAGATTTTTGGGATGGAAGAAATAAATGAAAAGACAACAGTCCAAGTGAAAAGAATGGCACACTGGGGAGTGAAAATATCAAGGGAAGACAGGAACTACCTACTATGCAGGCAATGAACTTCCATTTTCTTGGTCATCTCAGATCAACCCCTCCCTGATCAAAACTTTAGGGCATATTTTATTACCAATGGCACCAAGTTCAAAACTGGTTCAGGCTTAGGCCCAGGCAGTTGTTAAAGAGAAGGATGGTGTTATTGATTAGGGAATAGTGTGTGTGGAATGGACTGTAAAAAATGAATTTAGTTTCTCTATGTTTATTTGGAAGAAATTTCTTCTCATCCAGCACTGGACTTGAGAAAAGCAGATGAAGTTTTTCAAGATTGTGGAGACTTTGGAATGTGCGGATATGAAATTGAACTCAGGGTGATCAGTGACGATGTATTAAGAAGTCTGGTTGCGTGTTGAATGTTTTGCTGTAACTGGACTTTGGATTTGCAAGCTGTTTTGTGATGCAGAGTTTCCACTTCATGGATAAAGCATTTTCCTTTGCTTGGGAGAAATTAGATGTGCGGACAAACCAGGTTAGGTCAGATGGAGCTGATGTCAATGGCCTGCCTTCCACACACTCCCTTTAATGCTAATGCCCAGTAAATCTAGTTTGTAGCATATGCTACAAGGTATAGTACAGCAACTCACCAGTGCTCCTTCAACAACACATTCTAAATGCATAAACACCACCTATCTTCAAGGCCAAAGTTAGCAGACTCACAGGAGCAATATCACCTGACTAGCACTTTCCCTTTCTGGAGAACATGCAAGAGTGGATCTTTGTTTGGTTGTCAGAACCTGATGATTGGAGTCCTGCATGGATCTGTGACGGCCACTCCTTTCATCAGTATTTAAAACAGTATACCTTTTTGTAAGGGAATAGCCACAGGAGAGTTCTGCTATATCTGTCTGGTCCTCTTACTCAGCCTGCTGGCCACCCTTTCTTCTCCTGCCTGTGGAGTCTTAATCTGCGGTATGACCACTTCTCTGTATGTGGTATCCATGACACTCTCTGTGAATGTTCTTGACTGTCTCCAGCTGCCACTAAGGCTGCAATCCCTAGGCTCCCAAGAGTTGCAGCTGGAGAAATTTCCTGCAGACATGCTGGCCTAGCTACTGGAAAGTTTACTGACTTCCCACATAGAGCATGAAGAGCTTCCTGTCTTGACTTATGCCTTTCAAATTAAACTTTTTTAGAGGATAATTAATAACTCACCAGTCTTTATTCCATGGTCCTCATAATTATAGAATGTAGTCCTTACAAACTATAAACCACACACAAAAGCAAAAAAACAAAAAAAACCACTTTCCCGCTGCACCAAAATCCCAGTGAGCTCAAATTCACAGAAGCACAGACATACTTTGTTTTTGTCTCACTTGTGATGTGCTCTCTCCCAACTGCTCATGTAAAACTTACTAATGAATCACTAAGAATTATTCTTCATGTGCTCATGAACACTGTAGACTTAAGAGTCTGAATTTTAAATAAACTGACCTTGAGAAAGTATAGATGAGGAGATGGGAGACAGGAACATTTAGACTACTGGTGAGGGTCAGGCTTCTCAAATAATGTCATACATAGAGTTTGGGATTGCATGCACCACCACTGTGGAATTTTAACTTCTCACTGAGCATGTGTTATCTCTGACTATTCATTATCAGGAACCCAGCTTAACTGACAAAACTGATTTCCAATCTGATCTAGAACCGGTCATTTCAGTTAAAAGACAAAGTGCACCTCTGGTAGAGAGGGATGGCAGTGATGTTGGCAGAGGAATGGAAGTGAGAATGATAATCTAGATAGGGAAGTTTGCTAGTTTGGAGGAGCTGGAATAAGGAATCAGAGGCAGGGAAAAGGAGTGATCAGGTACCTTGTAGGGCAAGGTTAGAGAACTCAGTTGGGGGAAATCAGACATCCAGAGACAAAGAAATCAGAAACAGAAACAGTGCTCACAGTTCACGATTCACCCACAAGAGGAAGTGTCCTTTCCATGTCCACCTTGTCAAGACCGTACACATCTTACAAACTTCAGTCAACTCACCCCTCACTGTTCTATATCCATCTGGGAGCTCCTTATGAATTCTTTGCAACATTCTTTCTGACTATCTTTTTACGTCATTTGTAAATTTAGCTAGCATGCCTGCACTGCCCTCATTTATGTCATCAATCAAATTCATTGTATGACTGGCTCTGCTGCATAGCATTGAAGTAAAACTTGGAAATACAATAGTTATAGGAGATTCAATTGTAAAGGGAAATAGATAGGCATTTCTGTGGCTGCAAACAAGACTTCAAGATAATATGTTGCCTCCCTGGTGCTGGGTCAAGAATTGTTCAGAGTGGCTACAGGACATTCTGGAGGTGGAGGATAAAGTGGTGGTGGTACATGTACTGACATAGGTTAAAAAAAAGGACAAGGTCCTAAAAGCAGAATATATGGAGTTAGGAAGTAAGTTGACAGTAGGACCTCATGATCTTACGATTAATACCAGTACCACATGCTAGTCAATAGAGAAATAGCAGGATATATCAGATGAATACATGGCTGGAGAGATGGTGCAAGAGGGAGGGGGTTTCAAATTTCTGGGTCATTGGGACCAATTCAGAGGAGGTGGGGATAGTTACAGCCAGGCAGGACCAAAACTAATATCTTTAGGAAGTATTTGCTACAGTGGTTGAGGAGGCTTTAAACTAAAGTAGCCTGGGGATGGGAGTCAATGCAAGCAGTCAGAAAAAGGGATTCTGGATTAGAAAAAAAGACAGAAAGAGGAATAGGAAAATTGATGAACAGAGAAATCAAGGGCCAGGAACAAACAGGGGCTCAATGAAAACTGATGGGAATGAGACAAGCAATGTTAAAAGGAGAAATTGTAAGGCTTCGTGCCTTAATGTGTTGAATATTTGCAATAAACTAAATGAATTAATCACACAACTGGAAGAAAATAGTTATGATAGAATCAGGATTATGGAGACATGATCACAGTGGGACTAGGGATTGGACAGAATATCTAGGGGCATTCAATATTTAGGAAGAACTGAAAAAAACAGTGAGATAAGAAGGAAAAGGCGGTTGAGTTGCATTGCTGATTGAGGAGGAAATTAGCATAATAGTGAGGAAGGATATGAACAATAGCCTGATAATGTGAAATCTGTATGTGTAGAGCTGAGAAACACCCAAGGAACAAAAAACATTAGTGGGGATTATAAATGGACCCATAAACTGTAGGTGTGATATTGGGAATGGCATTAAACAGGAAATTAGTAACAAGAAACATGTAACAAAGGAACATCAGCAGTTATGGGTGACTTTAATCTACATACAGATTGAGCAAATCAATTAGTAACAATAATATAGAGGAAGTATTTGTGTAGCTTTCAGGTGGTTTCTGGATCAATACATTGGGGGACTATCTAGAGAACAGATTATTGTAGACAGGGTAATGTGTAATGAGAAAGAAATAATTGGCAATCTAGTTGTGCAAGACTTCTTCAGAATGGGCAATCACAACATGATAGAATTCATTATCACAAAGAAATATGACATAGTTGACTCTACAGCTGGGTTCCTGAATCTAAATAGAGGAAACTACGATGATACGAGGTGCAAAGACAAAGGAAAACATGCAAAGAGTGTATGGGTGAACTGCCGCTAAAGTAAAATGGGAATGGTAGCCAAACATGGCTTCCAAGGATAATTAAAGTTGGTGTTAGATCCAAGGAAGAGGCATTCAAATTACCCAGATAAACCAACAGATCTGAGTAATGAGAGCAGTTTAAAATTCAACAAAGGCAGACAAAGAGTTTGATTAAGAAAGGGAAAATAGAGCAGAAAGATAAGTTTACAGGAAACATTAAAAATTGCCTGTAAATGTTTCCATAGGAATGTGAAGAGAAAAAGATTTACAAAGTTAAATGTAGTTCCCTTACAATCAGAAATAGGCGAATTTATATCAGGGAAATGGCTGACCAATGAAATACATACACAAATGTTTGGGAACATAAGATTTAGTGAGAGCAAGGAACTGAAGGAATTCATATTATTAGGGAAATGATGTTGGGGAAATGGATGGGATTGAAGGCCAATAAATATCTAGGTCCTGACAGGTGAATATATAAATGGTCTAATTAATGATCCCTACAAGCTGGTGGAGCATTGCAATTATGGTGACTTAAAGTCAAAATTCGTAATAGATTGGATCATTATAGGCATTACGAACAAGTCTTTGTCATTTGCATTAACTTTCAAAGAAAACCTAACGCCAGAGAAAGTCATTCAAATGGTGAGTGAAGCAGCGATCCAGAAGGAAAACAGACCAATCCAAAGAGAAGAACACAAATCTTGACACAGGATATCTACAGAATGTATTAATTTCTGAAGGTACAAAACCTCAAAAGACAGGCAAGGTAAGATAGTGCAGCAGGCAAGACAGACACCAGGCCCATGCCTGTGCTGTGGAGCAAAGAAACTTCACAGGCATGAACAGTGCTGAGATTTCAACATTGAAAGCTTTTGTTATACAATGTACATTATTTTCAGAAAATGTGCTAAAGCAACTCATAACCACAGAAAAGCAGAAAACTAAAAACTACCCACACAAAGAGACCAGTTTCTAGTAGAAGATAAGCCCAAAGTTTATCTTGGGGAATTAATTGACCCAGACCAAATATTTTGACATTTATGTTAATTGGCATTTAACGAATTTCATATCAGACACAAGAGTACTGTCATAGTACTGTCAGAAAGGAAACTTTGGTATGTTACAACATTGGTTACATTGATGACAGAAGATCAACTACATTTTCCAGGTGCATCCTATTTAATGTTAAAGATATACAACAAATGACTTCCCAACAAAGGGGACGCTAAATACCAGAAAACCGATATGTACTTCACAGCAAAGAAGAGTAGAAGAGTTTATATTGATCTTAATCTCATTCAAAAATGGAAGCGGTTAAACAACGAAAGGTTCAGGAAGTCCCTGCAGAAAATCTTGCAGTGTTCTCTAAACTCATGGTGGGACCTAAACGAAAAGCAGAATCTTCTGAAAAAAACAATTAACACCATCAAGGAGATGGAAATGGCTTGGCTGAAATGTTTTCAACTGAAGGGTTCTGATTCCAAGTTGTAACAAATTTGAAAATGAAGTGCAAGCAAAGAGACAAGAACTATACTGTCTACATCACTGTATGAAACTACATACAGTGATATACAGAAAATAGAAAGATCTGCAACTAAATTAAGTCGAGTGAACAAAAACTCTGACATATTCAAGACTACTCTTAGGTACTGATGTGATGAGAAAAGGACACCTTCAACCAAAATATCCAATCTCTTCATCTACCAAAGAAAATTCCTAACTATCAAGCAATTATTTATCTCTAGGTAACACAATTGAGATAGTGAACAAGCTGATTTCAGTAAACAAAATATTAATTGAGAAGGAAGCAGAAAGGCCAAAGAGTAAGTCTACTTACTGCAGCACAGATCTAAAGCTAGAATAAGAACCAATTCCACTGACATATAACTCCCCAGAAGACATCACTAAGAAGAAACAAACAATGTGCAATATCCAAGAAAGCAGAAAGGAAAAGGTCACCTAATCCAGCAGAGATATTGACAGCTGTAAAGAATAAATGTTTGTCATGACTTGTTAGTTGTTATATGGCAACCTGATGTGTTCAGAATGATCTGATGTCCTAACACATTGTTGACCTTAGCATATGGGAAGGTCTTTTGTAGATGACAAAATCACTGATTCACAGCATCAAATCACACAAATATTTACCTGTGATTTTCCAGTTCCAGCATTGCCAACAACAAAGACTGAGTGACGTACTTGAAGTATTTCCTCCAGCTGAATTACTTTCAGAACAAAGCTATCTTCAGGCTGTAGATGGAGTTCCAGTATTGACTGCCTAACAACCTATACAAACATAGGAAAATCTATCAACGTTAAAGAAAACAAAAATTGAAATATCTGACAACAAATTATCTTAGCTGCACATATGGATTATAAATAGTAAAGCAACAGTGCTTCAATTCCACGTTCTGTTGTTAACTATAGAAACATAACATTAAAATTTCGTGATGGAGAAGGCCAAAGGCCGAATATGGCTGACAGCGATAAATTGCAAAAGTTCTGGTGACATGGAGATAAGACCATTAAAAGAGCATAAGAAATAGGAACAGGAGGGGGCTGTTCAGTCCCTCGAGCCTGTTCTGCCATTCAATAGTATCATAGCTGATCCAACATTTCTCATCTCTACTTTCCTGATCTTCCCCTCTAACACTTGATTCTCCTACTGATTAAGAATCCATCTATCTCAGCCATAAATAGCCACATGGGCTCGATACCAAACCAAAACCAGTTCTGATTTGTTCCTTGTGGTTATGGCAGCAAAGTGGCGGCTTCAGGCAGTGACTGAAGTGGCAATGGCTTGAGTGTCAGCTTCAGCATCGGCTACTTGGTGAATCCAATCTGTCCCTCCTGCTATGGCAGTGACACAATGGGTTCAGTGGTGGCAGCATTGCAGATTGGTCCAGAAATCCTTGTTTTGGCTACCTCATGGGTGGCTTTTGTAATGGCATCCTGTAGCCACTTCAGAAGTCCAGAATCCATGGAAGGAACAAAAAATGAACTTTGTCCTTATTTTGTCTCAATTTTTTTTCCCAATATCTGTATTTAAAATGATGCCAAATTGTGGTGACTTTTAGACATCTCACTGTATTTTTATAATTACACTGACAATAAATTGCTATTCTATTTTATTACCAGTTGAACTTATATGCTAGCATTTTGTGATTTATGCATGAGAACTCCCAAATCTCTCTGTGCTACAACTCTCTATATTTAAATTAATCTCTTCAATTCTTCCTGCCAAAGTGCATAATTTATATTTTCCCACATTGATTTGAAGTTACATGAACTGACAAAGTGAAAAAGAGGTGAATAAATCAGCAGAGCAGGACCTAATTGACAACTAACCTAGAAAGCAGCAGTTCAAAAAATCAATCGTGTAATCGGTCCAAAATTCCTGGGGTGGACTTTGAATGCTCAACTTTTTGATTACATATATAAATTAAGCCAAGCTGATGCTCAAACAAAACACATAAGGGAGTAACACGACGTACTATGTGGTAGATGCAAGAAGAATTTATATTTTATACATGGGGGAATGTTTCCAGTGCTCTCTATACATAGAACAACATAGAACATAGAACAATACAGCACAGAACAGGCCCTTTGGCCCTCGATGTTGCGCTGACCTGTGAACTATTCTCAACTCGTTCCTCTACACTATCCCAAAATCATCCATGAGCTTTTCTAAGGATTGTTTAAATCTCCTTAATGTGGCTAAGTTGACTACATTAGCAGGTAGGGTATTCCACGTCCTTACCACTCTCTGTGTAAAGAACCTATCTCTGACATCTGTCTTAAATCTATCACCCCTCAATTTGTAGTTATGCCCCCTCGTACACGCTGACGTCATCATGGTAGGAAAAAGACTTTCACTGTTTACCCTATCTAATCCTCTGATCATCTTGTATGTCTCTGTCAAATTCCCTCTTAGCCTTCTTCTTGCCAATGAGAACAGGTTCAAGTCTCTCAGCCTTTCCTCATAAGACCTTCCCTCCAGACCAAGCAACATCCTGGGCGGCACGGTGGCACAGTGGTTAGCACTGCTGCCTCACAGCGCCTGTGACCTGGGTTCAATTCCTGCCTCAGGCGACTGACTGTGTGGAGTTTGCACGTTCTCCCCGTGTCTGCGTGGGTTTCCTCCGGGTGCTCCGGTTTCCTCCCACAGTATAAAGATGTGCAGGGTCAGGTGAATTGGCCATGCTAAATTGCCCGTAGTGTTAGTAAGGGGTAAATGTAGGGGTATGGGTGGGTTTCGCTTCGGCGGGTCGGTGTGGACTTGTTGGGCCGAAGGGCCTGTTTCCACACTGTAATATAATCTAAAAAAATCTCCTCTGCACCTTTTCCAATGCTTCCGCATCCTTCCTGAAATATGACAACCAGAACTATACACAATATTCCAAGTGTAGCTGCACTAGCGTTTTGTTTAGTTGCAGCATGATATTGTGACTCTGGAACTCAGTCCCTCTACGAATGAAACCTAACACACCATATGCCTTCTTAACAGCGCTATCAACCTGAGCGGCAACTTCCAGGGATCTATGTACATGGACTCCAAGATCCCTCTGCACATCCACACAACCAACAATCTTTCCATTGACCCTCTGCCTTCTTGTTATTCTTCCCAAAGTGCATCACCTCACATTTAGCTGCATTGAACTCCATTTGCCACCTATCAACCTAATTCTGCAGTTTATCCAAGTCCCCCTGCAACCTGTAACATTCTTCCAAACTGTCCACTACTCAACCGACTTTAGTCTCGTCTGCAAATTTACTAATCCATCCACCTATGCCTGCGTCTAAATCATTTATAAAACAGCAGTGGTCCCAAAACAGATCCTAGAGGCACACCACTAGTAACTAGTAATACACTCATTTACAGTGACAGTGTCAAATGTACTTGAAAAGTGACATAAAAAGAATGATTCTTGCATTTTATTGCTTTTAATATGATATGATTTTAACAGTGTGAATTGCAACCTATTTGTAAATACAGAATACAAATCTAATTGGTGTATTAGTGGGCTTGTTTGTTAGTATTTTGCAAAACATTGAAAACTAAGCATGTAAATTATAGTTGATCTATATATTTATATTACCTGTTCAAAATCTAAATCTCTCTTTCTCGGCACATCTAATGCTGGGAATAGATCTCCAATGAGTCCCATAAAAACAGGCAAATCATCTGTAACTATCTTTGGAATATTAAAGTCTCGCAAAGCTCTCATAAGAACCTGATCTTCAGGACGAGTTGGATCTCCTCTTTTCAATGAGCCAGCCACAACCAACACAGACTTGATAGCCCGCAATCCCCAATCATAGTGATCCTGTGAGATAAAATGACATGCTACATATTTGGTATCATTTGTTGGAATCCTGTCAAATTAGGACAGCCGTTGATTGAGGAAGAAAATAGAGAGATTTCTTTACAGCGATTTTAATCATTGACATTTTTATGAAACACTTCAATGAGAGTCTTAATCATGCTAAATCTCTGATTTCTTCATAACTCTCCTTAAAATTGACTCAGTTGGCCAAGTTTTTCGTCAACTGTTCAAGATCAATGAGGCCATCAATGTGTGGAATTACAGGAGAACGGCGAGATCCTAAATGATATTTCATGCCAGTATTTACTGTGGAGAAAGAAATGGAAGTTAGGGAACTCAGGGAAATAAATGGTGATGTCTTGAAAAGAGTCCACATTGCAGAAGAGAAGATGCTGGAATTCTTAAAATGCATAAAGATAAATAAATTCCCAGGACATGATCAAGTGTATCCCAGGACACTAAGGGAAGCTAGGAAAGAAATTTCAGGGCCCATAGTAGAGACATTTGTACCATCAACAGCCATGGATGAGATGTCAGAAGACTAGAGGGTGACTGTAAGGAGAGCCAGGGTACTTCAGATTGGTGAGCCTGACTTCAGTGGTGGCTAAGTTGTTGAAGGGGATTCTGCGAGATAGGTTTGACATGTATTTGGAAAGGCAAGGACTGATTGAATAATCCTTTGTATTCTGCTCTGGGTGCCTTATTATAGGAAAGATGTGGAAGCTTTAGAGAGAGCGCAGATTACCAGGATTCTGTCTGGGCTGGAGGGCGCATCTTATGAAGAAAGGTTGAGGGAGCTAGGGCTTTTCTCTTTGAAGTGAAGCAGGATGAGAGGTGACTTGATAGCAGTGTACAAGATGATGACAGGCATAGATAGAGTGCTAGAGACCTCTTTCCATAGCAGAAATCACGAGGGACCATAATTTTAAGGTTGATTGGTAGAAGATTTAGGGGAGATGTCAGAGATAGGTTCTTTCCATAGGGAGTGGTGGTTGCGTTAAATGCACTGCCAGCAGTGGTGGTAGAGTCAGATACATTAGGGACATTTAAGCGACTCTTGGATAGGCACATGTAAGATAGTATAATGAAGGGTATATAGGTTAGTCTGATCTATGTGTAGGATAAAAGGTCAGCACAACATCGAGGGCTGAAGAGTCTGTACTATTCTATGGCTTTGTGCATGGAAAATTGTGTTTCACAAAGTTGATTGAGTTTCTTGAAGAGATGACCAAGAAGAGAGCTGAAAGCAGAGCAGTAGACGTTGTCAACATGGACTTTAGCAAGGCGTTCAACAGGGTTCCACATGGTAGACTGATTAGTTAGATTACATGGGATCCAGGATGAGCTAGCCAATTGGACACAAAATTGGCTTAGTGGTAGGAGGCAGAGAGTGAGGTAGAGTACTGTTGTTCAGACTGGAGGCCTGTGACCAGTGGTGTGCCAGTGGTGTGCTTCAAAGATCAGTACTAGGATTCACTGTTGTTCATCATTTATATAAATGATTTGGATATGAATACAGGAGGCATGGTTAGTAATTTTAGTGATATCGTGGACAGTTAAGAAAGTTATCTAAAAGTACAGCAGGATCTTGATCAACTAATGACATTATCAGCATTGAATGTCATTTTATCAACTTTTTGAGGGCTCCATTGATCAGAAGATTATCTGGACCAAACATAATCTCCCTCCCATAGGAAGGATGTTGTGAAACTTGAAAGATTTACATTAGGCTCAGGAATGACAGATGGAGCTAATTTAGATAAATTACAACAAGGTGTTGCATTTTGGTAGTCAAACCAGGGCAGGACTTATGTAATTAATGGTACGACCATGGGGAGTGTTGGATGGGGTTTGGGGGACAGAGGATGGTGTTGGTGGAATTGGGAGGCGGGGGGTGGTGTTGGACTGGTTAGGCGGATGTGAACTCGTGCAAGCTGTTCTGTTGCCTTGTCTCCTGAATGGGGAGCAGACTTAATAGAAAACTCCGATCCCCAGAGGAAAGGCATTGAATTAATTAACCGAATAATCAATTATCTGAAAGAAATAGTGCCTGCCCATCTCGTTCGGGTAATCGAGGTTCCTCTGTTCTCATGCAGTGCCTTTTAAATGCTGTAATTGTACTAGCCTCTTCCACTTCCTCTGGCAGCTCCTTCCATATCACACCACCCTTTGTGTGAAAAAGATGCCCCTTAGGTATCTTTCCCCTCTCATCCTAAACCAATGCCCTCTAGTTCTGGACTCTCCCACCCCAGGGAAAAGATCTTGTTTACCTTCCCTATCCATGACCCTCATACTTTTATAAACCTCTAAAAGGTCAACCTCTGTCGCTCCAGGGAAAACAGCCCCTCCCTAAAGCTCAAACCCTCCAACCCTGACAACATCCTTGTAAATCTTTCAAGTTTCACAACATCCTTCCTATGGGAGGGAGATTATGTTTGATCCAGATAATCTTCTGATCAATGGAGCCCTCAAAAAGTTGATAAAATGACATTCAATGCTGATAATGTCATTGAACATCAAGGAGAGAAGGGTAGATTCTCTCTCAAAACTGTTACCTATGATGTTGGGAATCTTAGCTGGAGAAAGTGAGGACTGCAGATGCTGGAGATCAGAGCTGAAAATGTGTTGCTGGAAAAGCGCAGCAGGTCAGGCAGCATCCAAGGAGCAGGAGAATCGACGTTTCGGGCATGAGCCCTTCTTCAGGAATAATTGAAGAAGGGCTCATGCCCGAAACGTCGATTCTCCTGCTCCTTGGATGCTGCTTGACCTGCTGAGCAATCTTAGCTGGAGGTCAAGATGGATCAATCATTTGGTACTTCTGGCTGAACTTGTTTGCAAAGGTTTGACTTTAACATTTCTATTGATGTGTTGTGCACTTATATCATTGAGGATAAGGACATTTGTGGAAAGTCCTGCTCCTGTTAGTGCTTAACTGTTCATTAGTATTCATGACTGAATGTGGCAGAACTGTAGATTTTAAATCAGGTTTTAATTCTGAGGAAGGGTCACCAGACCCAGACGTTAATTCTGACTTCTCTTCAGATTTGCTGCCAGACCTGCTGAGCTTTTCCAGCAATTTCTGTTTTTGTTTTTGATTTACAGCATCCACTATTCTTTCAGTTTAAATCAGACTTGTTAGCTGTGGTGTCAATTATCTCGGTCTATAGCAAGCTGCTTGCATTGTTTGCTAACCAAACAATATGTTTTATAGTCTCACCAGGCCGATACCTGAGGACAGAGGCAAGAAGGGTAGGTGTGATCTTGGAGGAGAGGGGTGTCCATCACTGATGGCCAGAGGAAACATTCTTCAAAGTAGGTTTCCTCACTTACTGTCTGCTTTCAACCTACTCAGTGAAACCTTTCAGGCTTGTCATCTTCCTTCCATCTCTCAAGCTGTATGTGTTATAGTGTCAAAGGCAGGATAAAGTCTTTAAAACAAAAGGACCTCAATATTTCTATGGCATTACCCACCCACTGTAGCATGATGGGCAGCTTGGTATTTGCTGAGAAGGAAATTTCTTTATTGAATTTGACCACCCTGTTTTCAAATGTGCTTTTATGGACAGGATGATTGGGTATATATTTTAATTACAATTTTTGTTGTTTCCTTGGAAGGTTGAAGGGTCAATTTCCTTTCAATTTTTTCTGTTTCCTCTCTCAGTTTGCATTTTCGGTTAGCACCTGCATCAAAAACATGCAGACTTTGAAAGCGGGTTCCATTACAGTGGGGAAGCATGCTTTCCATAATGAGTTGTTGTGTCCAAAATAGAACTGTTTTTAACAGTAATTTCCCAAGGGAATATGACATTAGAAAGGGAATTTTTCTGGGTTTTGGGTAAAGAGCAGGGCAGCAACATTAATCGATAATTCTTTCAACAAACTAGTAGACACATATCAGATCAATTATTTGTTGCTGTATAATTCTGTGACTACTTATTCAGAAAAGGCAAAGGGTTATAAATCGAAAGGCACTTCATTGTCTATAATTGTTTCCTACTGCAGTTAATAAACAATTATGGATCAGGAACATACCATTATTACTAAAAGAAATTCAAGTTAGTACCTTATTTTAACTATACGTTAATGCAAAGCACTTTTTCAGTTTTTATGTAGGAAGATGAATCCACTACAATAAACAATTCATTGAAGTTACCTGTTTAGAAAGGAGCTCTTTACATAATGTATAAAGGGTAATAAATTTTCTAGCAAGTAATCTGGCATCAATGAAGCCTTCAGCAACCAACATGATTTCACAAATTAACTCGAAGTCTGGTACTACCATAGCACAAGGTCTACAAAGAAGAAAATTAAATAATAAGCTTACCTTTAAAAACACAAAAAAACCTACAAAACACACATTGGCAGGCTGTGCAATATATATATAAAATGACAAGATAGGCAGAGATAGGATAATGGGGTTATTGTACTGACATGGATAGAGAAGTGGTTAGCAGACAGGAAACAGAGTAGAAATAAACATTGACCCAGTGACCAGTTGGATACTGCAGGGATCAGTGTTTGAACCCCAGTTATTCACAACACATGTTAATGATTAACTAAGGGAATTAGTGTAATATTTCCAAATTTCCAAATGACTTAAAGCTGGGTAGGAGGATAAACTGTGAGAATGATGCAGAGATGCTTTCGTGTGATTTGGACAAGTTGAGTGAGTGGGCAAATGAACAGCAGATCAAGTGGAATGGGGATATATCTCAGGGTATCCATAGAGTCATAGAGATTTACAGGATGGAAACAGACCCTTCGGTCCAACCTGTCCATGCCGACCAGCTATCCCAAACCAATCTAGTCCCACCTGCCAGCACCTGGCCCATATCTTTCCAAACCCTTCCTATTCATATACCCATCCAAATGCCTTTTCAATGTTGCAATTGTCGCAAAAACAAGATGGTGATTATCACGAGTGGCAATAAGTTGGAAAAGGAGAAGGTGCTTTGAGACTTGGGTGTCCTTGTACACTAATCCCTGAAAG
Source organism: Chiloscyllium plagiosum (assembly GCF_004010195.1). Taxonomy (NCBI): domain Eukaryota; kingdom Metazoa; phylum Chordata; class Chondrichthyes; order Orectolobiformes; family Hemiscylliidae; genus Chiloscyllium; species Chiloscyllium plagiosum. The sequence continues at coordinate 43,078,695 of NC_057733.1, read as the reverse complement.
TGAGCATGTGATTTTCAACCATCACAATTTTTCTTTTATTTTTCTCATTTTTGGTGTGGAACTGTGAGTTGAAGTTGAGAATTGAACTTTGAACTTTGAACAGCAACTTGTTTAAAAAGAGAACAAAAAGTTAATACTTCCTATTGGGAACTGACCTGGAAAGTTCATGCAATTTAATTACTGATCTGGGGACACAATACACGATTTGGCAAGGAGATGTTACTATGCTCAGGACTGGCAATTGGTTGAATGATGAATTAGTTGATCCAGGAGGGCCAGTGTTAACATTCTGGGTCCAGTAACGCTTCTTCAGAACTCATTTTAGTTAGGAAAATGTTGATATATGTGAAGATGGGGTGAGGGAAGGAGGTATGAATAAACAAAAGATGGAGATGAAGCCCAGAGAGAAAGAAAATAATTGAAATGGATAAAGGTCAAAGAAATGGATAAAGGTCAGTCTGGGAGAATCAATAGCTGCTAATAGGGACCATTAGTGACTGACAATAAGCTGTTTGTGGAAGCAGCCCATATAATGACAAAGTCTGATTTGGTGAGGATGGGCTAAGGTGAAGGTGCTCAGGCTCTAAAATTATTGAACTGGATTTTGAATCCTGAGGGCTGCAGGGTTCCCAAATGAAAAAGTTAAATGCTATTCTTCCATGTTGTGCTGAACCTTACTGCAGTACTGCAGCAGGCCTGAGATAGAAATGTTGGCTAGGGAACATGGTGGTATGTTGATATGGTAGGCAACAGAAAGCTCAAGGTCATTTTAGCAGACAGAGCATAGGTTTTCTGCAAAGCAGTCACCCAGTCTGCATTTCATCTCCACAATATAGAGCAGACCACATTGCGAGCAGCAAATACAGTGGACTAGACTGAGTGAAGTGCAGTGAATGTGCTGCTTCAGGTTGGCTGGGGCCTTAGATAGTGAGAAGAGAGGAAGTAGTTGGGCAGGCTTTGCACCTTCTACAAGTGCATGGAGGTTTGGGGAGGTGTTGAGAGTGGAGAAGGAGTGACCAAGGTGTCCAGGAGGGAGTGGTCCATGTGGAAGGCTGACAACTGAAGGGAGGGGAATTTGTGTCTGGTAGTAGCATTCCGCTGAAGGTAGCATAAATAGCAGGTAATGATTCTTTGAATGTGGATGCTGGTAGGGTTGTAAGTGAGAATCAGGGAACCATTATCGCTGTTGTGGGAGGGAAGAGACAGGGGTGAGAGGACCAAGTGTGGGAGGTGGGTTGGACATGGCTAAGGGTCCTGTCAATCGGGCTCTATGATCAAAGAAGATTGAACTTTAATTCGTAGCTATTAATCAAATTACCTATGTTCTGTGAAAGTAAGTCAGATAGTTGGACCTATTAGTGATAGATACAATACAGGGATGAAAGATGTTGAAATACAACAATAGTAGTGGAGATTAAATGTCAGAAAGCACAGCTTTAAATAAGTTTTACTCAGCTGGTCAAAAATATAATACTTTATGGAGTGTCTCTGAAAAGGAGAACACTGAATGGCAGCAAACAATTAACGTACTGACAAGTCTTCAGGAATTGGGAGAATTCACATCAAACATCCAAGGGATGATGTTCTATTTTTATCAAACAAGTGACTACCACTACGTACTGGCAAATCCATTAACATTATTGTCTATACTCATGAATTTACTAAAATTCTTTGAGGAGATAACAAGCAGGATATGTATAGGTGAAATGGCAAATACAATATATTTATATTTTCAGAAGGTGTTTGACAAAGTGCCTCACATTAGCCAACTTAATAAGATAAGAACTCATAGCAGTATATTAGCATGGGTAATGTATTGATTCACTAATCGGAGAGAGATGATTGACATAAGGGGTATTTTCATGGAGGCAACCTGTAGCTAGTGGTATGCTGCAGGGATCAACACTGGGGCCACAGTTATTTGCAATATCCAGAACAACCTCAGTTATCTGAACATCAATTATCTAAATGTCGGATTATCGGAACAAGATCTCAAGATCCCATAAATGCTTCCTTTGTTTATGATCAGATCCGTTATCCGAACAATCAGCTATCCTAACAAAATACTCCCCGCTGTCTGGTCTGGATAACTGAAGTTGTTCTGTATATTAATTGCTTGGGTGAGAAAAGTGAATATACAGGTGCACAATCCTTTATCCAAAACCCTCAGGGCCAGCTGGTTTTCGGATTTTGGATTTTTTCAGATTTTGGAATAAATGGTATTTTCACAGTGAAATAAAAAAAACTTATCGAGAAACAGACACATGTGTGATTATTATGAGCACTGAGACAGATTTGACGCTTTCCAGTGCTGGGCCATGCCACCACATCATGTCTGAGTGACATGGGTTGAGTGGGTGTGGAGTTGGGTTAACTGTTTGCAGGCCAAACAACCTTGTTATGGAGAAAAAAAAAACTTTACAAAGAGAGCTTTGGATTTCAGAGCTTTTTGGATTTTGGAATTTCAGATAAAGGATACTTATACTATAGCCAGGTTTGCAGATAAAACAAAAATAGGTGGGAAGGCAAGTATTGAGGATGACAAAGAGCCTTTAGAGGGACATAAACAAGTTAAGAAAATGGACAAAAACATGTCAGATGGAATACAACGTAGAGAAATGTATAATAATGCACTTTGCCGGAAGAATTGAGGAACTGAACATTATTCAAATAGAGAAAGACAGGACCAAGCTACAAAACAAAGGGATTTTGGAGTCTTCATCCATGAATCAAAAAAGCTACCATCCATTTTTAATGGGTAATAGGGAAGGCAAATGAAATGGAATGCTTCAAAGGGAAGGAAGTTTAAAAGTAGGGAGGTTTACTAAAACTAGGCAAAGCACCATTCAGACCACAGCTGGAATATTGTGAATAGTCTTGGAACCTTCATCTAAGAAAAGATAAAATGGCAATGGAGGCAGTCTAGAGATTGATGTGATGGCAAGAAGGCACAACAATGTCTCTTCTCCTCAGGAGCATAAGGTAATTCAGCATGTCCATAAGGACTCTCACCAACAATAGAAACCATTCTATCTGGATGCACATCATGGCTTGGTACGGCAACTACTCTACCCAGGACCATAAGAAACACAGCCCAGTCCACCACATAAACCAACCTTCAATCCACTGACTCCATCTATACTTCTTGCTGCCTTGGAAAGGCAGCCAACATCAACATGTGCCATCCCAGTTATAATCTCGTCCAATCTCTTCCATCAGCCAGAATATACAAAAGAATAAGCACACATACCAACAGATTCAAGAACAGATTCTTCCTTGCTGTTATTAGACTTCTGAATGGACTCTCAATTTCAAATCTAATGTGGATTTTATGTTTTGTACATCTTCTTTGCAGCCATAACTTTGTATTCCTCCCTCTTTTCAGTCACCCTATGATCTGTGTCTTTTATGATCTACTTGTACTGCACGCAAAACTAACTATTCACTGTACTTAGGTACAGGTGACAATAACAAATAAAATCAAAAAGATCAGTTATACATTATATAACTGATAAAGGTGGATAACTTATCTGTGGGAACTTTGCAAGCCACATGTGTGCTATCGATCAAACCCTACACTTGTGGAAATTAACAATGGTTCTGAACCTGATGAATATCTCAGCTTGACCGTTTTGAGCAGTGCACTAATGACCATTGTCAATTACCTCCTTGTAAAGGTCATTAGTCACCAACTGGATGCATCAATGCATCAAAGACTACAAGACCCGACAAGAGTCTAGTGGACCATCAGAAAGATCCAGAAGCATAGAAGCTCAGTGCCACTGTGGCCTTCAATGTAATTGGTATTGGCTACCCACCAATTCCCAGGGGTCATGCTCACCCTGTACCCTGGCACATGGATGACATGGCTTCCCTGGAGAAGCAGTCTGCAGAAACACTGCTACACAGATATTTGCAGATGAATGAGCCTCAGATGGTGGATACTCATGAGAATTGTTTCATCTCCATGAAGGATACTGTTCCTTTGATGTTCTGTTCCCTTTTCCTGTGTATAAGGCAATCCCAACGGTTGTTCCAGGGTTGCCTAAAAATTCCCGCTTCCTGTGCCTGAGCCTCTCTCCCTCCCTGCTGTTTCTTCTCAAAGGAGGCCCTGAAGCCTGAGTGAATGAAATCTGTGGCAGATTGCCTCTCATCATATGTAATCCTTCTATACAAATGGACGAAAAGGAGGCTGGAAGAATACAACAAGCCAGGGAGCATCAGGAGGTGGAGAAGTCAACGTTTTGGGTATAACACTTCTTCAGGAATGGAGGTGGGGACAGGGGGAGCTGCAGATAAAAGGTGGGAGGGGGAGAGTTTTGGGTGGAGAGAAATGCAGAATGGTGAGGTAGTGGTGGTGGTGGGTACAACCTGGTTGGTCGATGTGCAGGTTGTAGCTGGAAGGAAGGGTTGGTTTAGATTAGATTACTTACAGTGTGGAAACAGGCCCTTTGGCCCAACAAGTCCACATTGACCCTCCGAAGAGCAACCCACCAAAACCCATTCCCCTACATTCACCCCTGACTAATGCACCTAACACTATGGGCAATTTAGCACGTCCAATTCACCTAACCTCCACATCTTTGGACTGTGGGAGGAAACCGGAGCACCCAGAGGAAATCCACGCAGACACGGGGAGAATGTGCAAACTCCACACAGACAGTTGCCCGAGGTGGGAATTGAACCTGGGTCCATGGCGCTGTGAGGCATCAGTGCTAACCACTGAGCCACCGTGCTTCCCCACGGTTGGTAGAATGGAGGTCGGGGTAATGGGTGGGAAGGTTATGTGAAATTGGAGAATGACTTTTTCCTCATCCATTCTTATTGCTCAAATGATACTATCTTAATGATAACAATATCCTCAAGTGCTAGCATGGTATCCACCCCTAAAGTTCAACCCTGACTCCATTTATTGCTGTCCAAGTTCTTCCCTGCACATCATGCTGGTACTTTCAATAGTTGAGCTCCCACTTGCTTGCCTTCACCTCTTATGAGTCAAGGATCTACATCTCTGTGAATCACAGGTGCTGCTAAAAAAGATGAAAATTCATTGTAAACTTGCTGTTAATAAGCCCATTAATTGCCTCAATTATACACTGGCTGTATTGACGTGTAAGGTCCGCCCTCCATGCTGGCTGCTGTCAGTGATATGGGGAAACAACATTAAGATGTTGAATCCCAGTCTGTTGTCTTCCATTCTGATTTTACGCACCTTCTCCTGCTACTGAAGCCAATTTGAAAGGACTTATAAAATTATGTCATAGTATTGCCTATTACAGAGTTCAAAACCTGGCATTTGGGCTGGACTGGGATTTTGAAATGAAATGATTTTAATTGTATTGAAAATAGGAATGAATCAAAAATCAGTTTCATGGACATTATGATGTGCTGGGATATGTAGTTTTGAATCTATTGTTTTGTTTAAAACTTTATGCTGCAAATTATAAAGCTTCAGTTACTGACAGAAAAAGGACAATACAGCACAAAGTGATAGTATGTCAATGAAGCATAATACCTCATTTACTTAGGCAAAAAAGGCAAAGTTCTATTAAAACATCATCAGAGTAGCAGATAAAATGATTTTGGAAATTCTACAACAGCTATCATTTTTGATCACCCAAATTCTGATATTAATAAATTGCACATATATAATAGACATATTTTTAATATACAGCAAATCTACAGAACAATATTTAAACTAAATAATCAGTTACAGTACCGGAATAATGCCTTCAGATTTTCTGGAAGTTCTGTACGCCCTGCATAACCTGGGTTCATTGTGATGAAAATGCCAACAGTAGGGATAAGAACAATATTTTCTCCAAGAAAATTAAATTGCTTTTTCTTGTCACGTATTGCATCCTGTATACATTTCACCTGCAAAAGCAAAATACTGCACAAATTATAAATCTAAAATAACAGCAGAAAAAACTGAAAAGCAACATCCAGGAAACCAAGTTACCATTTGAGGCTGATGACATTGACGAAAAGTCAGTGGTCTGAAAAGTAATCTATTTAAAACCTTATTACATCTTTTCAATTATCTTTCTCTTTACATATTCAACGAAGAGTTAGGATGAAAGCCACAAGCATCACCAGACCTAACTAAAAAGATGAGGTGTCAATTTCGTGAAGCTATTACACACGACTACTTGTATGTTAAACAGCATATCCAATATGTTATAGACAAGGCCAAGCAATCCCATAACCAATGGATCAGATAAAAATGTCACAGTCCGACCATATCTAGTTGTGAATGGTGATGAGCAGTGAAACCACTAACAGGAGGTAGTGACTTAAATAATAGGTGAACCCAGCGCATCAATGCAAAGATATATTTGCATCCATCTCCAACTACATTTGTTCAGCTAATGATTCCTCTTGGCATTTTACTGAGGACCCCAGCATTGCAGTTGCCAGATTTCAGTCAATTGAATTCACTCCAAGTAATATCAAGAAGCAGCTTAAAATAAAATTGATCATTGTCGTAACCTCTCGTCTTGAGATTGCAGGAATGTTAAAGTATGAGAACCATAGGCTTTCCAGCCATAATCTGTGCAAAGAAGGCAGATAGTACTCTGTAATCATGTATCCCCATTGATTTCACCAACAGAATTGATGTGCAGTGACGTTTACAACTCCTTCCATTTTTCACAAGCCACCCACCATACAGAGCAACCTTGATTATCCAAATGACACAAGTGGGAAGTATTTTGTTCGGATAATCGAATGCTCGGATAACACAGTTTAGCCAAGCATCGATACTTTGCGATCTTGTTCAGATAATCCGAAATTTGGATAATCGATGTTCGGATAATCAAGGTTCCTCTGTATACTGTTTCTTTCCACTTTGGTCCCTAATCTCAACAGCACATGAGCTTCTGAAAATTTTCAGGAATAGGCAGCCATTACCCTGCACCCTCCTCATGTCATCTTTATTTCTCAAAATCATCCTCAATTTTCAGCAGATCACTTTGGCTTTTTTTTCCCCAAATTCTTCAACATTCCCCATTATACTGGATCCTATTACCATTTGATTGGAAATACTATACCTCCCCTCCTTAATTGAGGCTGCACCCATCTTTGTTAGCACTGCTGTTTCACTCTCAACCCTCCTTGTGACATTCTGAAAGTTATAGCTCAATTCCATGGACTATACTGCAAGATTTCTCTGACTGGTCCTGCCTCTATTACAAATCAACCACAGCCCATGACTGTGAAAATTCCTTCTCCCAGAGAATACATTTGGAAGGATCCAGATGAGGACTGTACTGGCCCCTGCTTTAGGCCAGTCAGTTTTCTTCTTGAGTGACTATCGTCACCAATCACCTGTCCACCATATCAGGGATGCTAGGCACTTCCCTCTTCCACTCAACTCTCCTCACCTCACTCCACATACCTCACAGCCCATTCACTGCTTAACCAAACCTTTATGCAAGCTGCCAGTCTCCAACTCCACTTTCTTGTCCCACCAAATGCAACATAGAAAACCACTGATCTTAAACTCCAATGCTGACTAATGCATGCCATCAATAAATGAGCATAAACAGAGTGCAATAATTTTCTCATCTCTTGATTTCATCTTGATGGTATGATACAATAATGAAAGCCTTTATGCTAATCAGTATTCATGGCGTGCATATGTAAGAACTTGCCACAGGCTGGCATGAGATTCAACACACTACAAACATGTAGCTGACTTAATCTCAACTCTCATTAAGGATATCAAAACTTCAGTTCCTGCCTAACTCAATCACTCCACATGGTGAATTTAGGCACTTTGGGCTGTGTAAAATCCCCCACTAAAGGTATGGTGTTTGGAGTTTGCTTCTGCAACTTATAATTGATGCAAGTTATTTGATCATTCAAACTTGCGATTGATAATTTTGTTGGCAAATGGTAGCAAGAGATATGGGGAATGACATTGTATTGTAGATTGAATTGGAGATCAACCATGATCTTGTTGAATGGCAGAACAGGTGCAAAGGGCTAAATGCCTTTTCTTGTTGCTGCATTTCTTCAATCCTGTTCAACATTCCATTGCTATTGATCTGATATGCCGAATAGAAGAATGTAACCTGGTTTTCTGGCAAATGGAAGTCAAATCTACTTGGGAGTTTCAGGATTGGTTCCTAGCCCACCCTACAAAAGGCATAGGCAACTTATGACTCGAAGAACCTTAAAATAGGACCAAGAGGCAATTTAAATGTTAGAAATACTCTGAGGCTGATTCATACTGCATATCAACTGCCTCCACCTTCATAATCTGTCAGGGTAATACTGAAATTAAGGAACCTCTCCCCTAATTCTCCTTTGAGCTGCCAAGAACAGAGGCTCCCAACAGGACTAATCGCTGTACTTATGCTCACAATAAAAGCTTGTGGATTTTCAAGAGCAACTTCACAATTTTGCAACTAGGAGGTTACATCTACAGTGCTGTAAAGGAATCCAGGCCTCCATCTCAATTCATCTCAGTGGAGAGTCATTGGGATCAGGTTCAGTAAACCTTGTGGCTCTCAGAAATCTATATTTTTATCCCATCTGTTCCTTTGCATCGGAGTTATTTAAAATTGAGGAATTCTGTGAAATTCATGCAGTGAAGGTTGTGGACTTCTAATTTCTATCCCTTCTAAAGTAGAAGAAATTCTCGCAGAAGTTGGGGTCCATAGAAAATATACTCACTGAAGAGTGGTGCAAATAAATGACAGCATAATGATCCAGCAAATAATTTGACCTATTAGAAATTGTTTAACTTAAGCGCAACATTTGTCTGGCCTTTATAAAGGAAGCTGATTTTCTAATTTTGACTCCATAAATTGGGTTAAAATAACATAGCTGTGGTGTTTCCATCTCTATGTCTCTATGTTAGCAAAGAAAGCTGCAAATTCACTTTTCAAGAATCTAAGATAGGAATTCGATTACACTTTTTATAAAAAAATTAATTTCCCCTTTCTAATGGTTCCAATATCTCCTAATGGAGAAAGGTTTACTTTTCTACAAGGATGTGGTCCAGGCAGTATTACAATTCTAGCAGTAGTATGATCCCACTGTGCCCTTTGAGGGCCTCAATTGACTCTGGTTAGGACGGCCACTCTTGAACATTCCAAATTGGGACTTAATTGGTGGCAGCATCTTCACCATGCATGTGTCCACCAAATTAAACAGAACACCAACACCCTCACCCCACACCTCCACACTCCTCCCACCCTCCCCACCCCATACCCCCAAAACCTCACCATCCCCACTCCACATTCCAATCCACCTCGGAGCAGAGAATCAAATTATGCCCTTACTGTCAAAGCAGGCGGCATGGTGGTTCAGTGGGTTAGCACCACGGCACCTGGCTTTGAGTCCAGCCTCAGGTAACTGTCTGTGTGGAGTTTGCACATTCTCTCTGTGTCTGCGTGGGTTTCCTCCTGCAGTCCAAAGATGTGCAGGACAGGAGAACTGGCCATGCTAAATTGCCCATCGGTTTAGGTATATTAATCAGAGGGAAATGGGTCTGGGTGCGTTACTCTTTGGAGGGTTGGTGTGGATTTGTTGAGCCAAATGGCCTGTTTCCACACTATAGGTAATCTAATCTAAAATGTGTAACAGTGATTTTCCATAAATTGGAGTACACTTACTTTGAATTTTGAACAAAGTAAATGTCTTCAATCGGGAAAGTATGATTTAAAAAATTTAAACATTTTAAAAATTACCTGCACAGCAATCACTGACAAAACCTCTACGGAGATCCTGTTGAATTCATCAAAGCAGCCCCAAGCTCCACTTTGTGCCAGACCTTTGTAGATATTCCCACAGGACTACATGGTGAAGAGAGATCACTTCTATAACTGTTAACATACTTTGAAAAGTAAAAACATAGATGCTATTCTTAAGGAACAAATATGTTAAATATCAAAGATGAAAATATACGTTATTCAAAACCTCTGTTAAAGTCCAAATAATTTAACTTCCTACTCATAATAAAGTTCAATCTTATTTTCATTTCATTGTTTTAAAGCTCCTTTCCCATTTCATTTATATAGGGAATAAGTGTAGAAATGGTGAGATATGCACAGAATTCTTACTCTAATGTTATGAAAACATATTGAAGTGTGTACAGTTAGTTGAATTGAATTTTAAGAGTCATAAGCATTACAAATACTTTGAGTAACAATGAACATTGTTTATGGATAAAATATCAGCTGCTTTGAAGGCTGCTAGTAAACATATTCTTCTTATATTATATTTTCCATTGCTGCATCAACTTTCTTCTAAACAATTTCTTGCTTTCATTTTTCAGCATGAGAAATGTTGCAATTGTTAGAGAAAACTGTAAAGGTAAAGTCACCGTAGCCCTGGAGGATCATAGGTCCACACTAGGACTGGGAGCTATAGTCATAGAGGATCATGGAGCAGCTATCTCGTTAAAGAAAGATGTATTGCGGTGAGTTAGGGGAGTTGGTGGCTCAGTGATTAGCACTGCTGCCTCACAGTGCCAGGGACCCAGGTTCAATTCTAACTTTGGGTGACTGTCTGTGTGGAGTTTGCACATTCCCTGTGTCTGTGTGGGCTTCCTCCAGATGCTCCAGTTTCCTTCCACAGTCCAAAGATGCATAGGTTATCTGAATTAGCCATGCTAAATTGCCCATAGTGTTCAGGGATGTGCAGGTTAGGGGTAAACGTAGAGTGATAGGGGAATGGGTCTGGGTGGGATGCTCTTCAAAGGATTGGTGTGGACTTGCTGGTCCAAAGGGCACGTTTCCACACTGTCGGGATTCTATGAGTTTAAATTGAGGATTACCATACTTCAAGCAAGGAGCAGAGTTGAGAAGGCAGAACTTTCAAAATAACCTCAACCAATGTGGAAATTAACACTGTTGGCATCATCCTGCATGTCACACCAACCATCCTGCTGATTTGATTTAATTTATTGTCACATGTACCTAAGTACATTGAAAAGCTTTGTTTGTGAGTAGTACAGATCATAGTAAGCAAGGTCATACAGAACAGAGTGAGGCATACTGGTTACAATGCACAAGATGTACACGAGGCAAGATCATTATTTGAAGTTAGAGAGTCCATTCATCAATCTAATAACAGCAGAAAAGAAGCTGTCCTTGAAACTATTGGTGCATGTGTTCAAGCTTCTGTATCTTCTGCCTGATGGAAGAGGTTGAAGGAGGGAATTACCAGGGTGGGAAAGGTCTCAGATAATGTTGGCAGCCTTTCCATGGCAATGAGAGGTTGGCTTCCGTGATGGTCTGGGACTGCAGACCACTTTCTGTAGTTTTTTTACAGTCCTGGGCAGAGCAGTCACCATACCAGGGCAGTTATGTATCGGATAGTATGCTTTCTATGGTGCATCTGTAAAAGATGGTGAGGGTCCTTGTGGACATGCCAAATTTCCTGAGCCACCTGAGGAAGAAGAGACATTGTTGTGCCTTCTTAATCATCACATCTATGTGGGAAGTCCAGGAAACATTGTTGTTATCATCACACCTAGGAATTTGACGCTGTCAACCCTCTCAACCTCTGCTCTGTTGATGCAGATGAGAGTGTGTTCTCCTCCTTTCTTTCTGAAGACAATGATCAGTTCTTTTGTTTTTCTGACATTGAGAGGGAAGTTGTTATCTTTGCACGTCATCAAGCTCTCTATCACCATTCTGTATTCTAACTCATGGTTGTTTGATATCCATTCTACACGGTGGTTTCATTAACAAAAATGTAGATGGTGTTTGTGCAGAATTTGGCAACACAGTCGTGGGTGTACAGGAGTAATTCTGCAGACCCAGCACAGATTCATCCCAAGGCAAAAAAGAAGCACGTTACAGGGAGGATGAGGCAACTATGGCTGAGGAAGGAAGTCAGTGATAGCATAAAGGCAAAAGAGAAACATATAATCTGTGAAGGGCAGTGGGAAGCCAGAGGATTGCGAAGCTAACAAAGACCAACAGAGGACAACAAAAAAAGAAAAAAGGAGGAAGAAGATTAAATATGAGGGCAAAGTAGCCAGTAATATAAATGAAGGCTGTATGTTTCCTTAGATATTTAAAGGATAAAAGAGAGGCAAAAGTACACATTGGACCATTGGAAAATGATGCTGGAGAGATAGTAGTGGGGAACAAGGAAGTGGCCAAGGAACTGAATAATCACTTTGCATCAGTCTTCACGGTAAAGACACAATAGTATCCCAAAAATTCAAAAGAATGAGGGGGAAGAGCTGAGTATGGTGGCCATCACCAAGGAGAAGGTGCTAGAAAAACTGAATGGCCTGAAGGTGGATAAATCACCTGGACCAGATGGACTACATGCCAGAATTCTCAGGGAGATAGCTGAAGAGATAGTAGAGAGATAGTAGAGACATTAGTGGTGATCTATCAGGAATCACTAGAATCAGGAACGGTTCCAGAAGACTGGAAAATTGCTAATGTGACATCTCTGTTTAAAAAGGGAGTAAGGTAAAACACAGAAAATTCACACCGATTAGCCCAATCTCAGTGGTGGGTAAGATCCTGGAATCCATTGTGAAGGATGAGATTTCTGAATACTTGGAAGTGCATGTAAAATAGGGCAAAGTCAGCATGGTTTCATCATGGGGAGGTCATGCCTGACAAATCTGCCAGAATGAGCAGGTTAGACCAAGGAAAGCCTATGGATGTTATCTACCTGGACTTCAAGAAGACCTTTGACAAGGTGCTGTACAGGAGACGACTGAATAAGATAAGGGCCCATCATGTTAGAGGCAAGGTGCCACCATGAATAGAAGGTTGGCTGTCTGGCAGAAAGCATATACTGGGGATAAAAGGGTCCTTCTGAGGATGGCAGCCAGTGACAAGTGGTGTTCCGCAAGGCTTTGTGTTGTGACCACTTTTCCCCTTGTACATTAACAATCTAGATGAATCAACTGAGGGCATTCTGGCTAAATTTGCAGATGATACAAAGATAAGCAGAGGGGCAGGTGGCATTGAGCTGGTGAGGAGGTTGCAGAAGGATTTGAAAAGGTTAGGAGAGTGGGCAAAGAAGTGGCAGGTGGAATACAATGTAGGAAAGTGTGAGGTCATGCACTTCGGTAAGAAGAATAGAGGCATGGACTATTTTCTAAATATGGAGAAAATTCAGAAGTCTGAAGTGCAAAGAGACTTGGGAATTCTGGTCCAGGATTCTCTCAAGGTAAACATCCAGGTTGAGTCATTATTTAGGAAGGCAAATGCAATAATGCATTTATTTTGAAAGGACTTGAACATAAAAGCAGGGATGTACTTCTGGGGCTCTAAAAGGCTCTGATCAGACCACATTTGGAGTACTGTCTGCAGATTTTGGCTCAATATCTTAGGAAGGATGTACAGACTCTGGACCGTGTTCAGAAGAGATGCACAAGAATGGTCCCAGGAACTTACAGCTTAACATGAGGAATGTTTGAGGACTCTGGGTTTATACTCAATGGAGTTTAGAAGGATGAGGGAGGGATCTAATTGAACCTTACAGAATACTGAATGGCCTGGACAGAGTAGACGTTGGGAAGATGTTTTCATTTGTAGGAGAGACTAGGACCGGGGTACATAGCCTTTGAGTCAAGGGAAGACCTTTTAGGACAGAGATAAAGAGGAACTTCTTCAGCCAGGGAATGGGGAGTCTATAGAATTCATTGTCACAGAAGGCTGTGGAGGCCAAGTCATTGAGTATGTTTAAGACTGAGATAAATAGGTTTTGGAGTATCAATGTGATCAAGGATTACGGGGAGAAAGTAGGAGAATGGGATTGAGAAATTTATCAGCCATAACTGAATGGCAGAGCAGACTCAATGTTCTGAATGGCCTAATTTTTGCCCCAAGTCTAATGGTCTTACAGTAGAGGGTGAGAACGTATCTTTGGGTGTTATTGTGAACTATTGAGTGAGAGTTGAGTGAGCTAACTTAACAATTCAAATCAGCTTCCCAATTAACACGTTAGACTAAAATGCTACAGAGCCCAATAAACTGTCAACACTTCAATATGTTTTCATCACATTTGGGCAACAATACTATGCGTAGCTCTTCACCATTTTCCGTTATTCATGGAAACATTATGATGTTAGATAAACCAGCTGTGTTTTTATATTGGTTAAAAAAAAACACTTGTCAAAAACATGGGTGGCATGGTGGCACAGTGGTTAGCGCTGCTGCCTCACAGCGCCAGAGACCTGGGTTCAATTCCCGCCTCAGGCGACTGACTGTGTGGAGTTTGCACGTTCTCCCTATGTCTGCGTGGGTTTCCTCCGGGTGCTCCGGTTTCCTCCCACAGTCTAAAGATGTGCAGGTCAGGTGAATTGGCCATGCTAAATTGCCCGTAGTGTTAGGTAAGGGGTACATGTAGGGGTATGGATGGGTTGTGCTTCGGCGGGGCGGTGTGGACTTGTTGAGCCGAAGGGCCTGTTTCCACACTGTGAGTAATCTAATCTAATCTAACTGCAATTTTCCCTTTCAAATGTTTCTTTAATAGCAATCAATCGTTTTGATGAGTGATTTCCTGTTATCGTCTGACAGCATCAGTAGGACGAGAGAAGATCCATTGGGCCGATTGGGCTGATTGGGTGATAACACTGTGTGCTGTACAAATATGGAAATCCAGGGATAATCTGAGAATACCTTCAAAGGTTGTTTGAAGGTCTCACAGCATCCCTTCAATTTCAAGCTGGATTTTTCACTAATCATGCATATTCTATGGACCTTTAGAAATGTTGGCCAGATATGGATATTGCTGTCCTATCTCAATTTTTGGCAGTACTGTGTGCTGTACTTAAAAAGATCCATCTTTTGCTGTTGCAAGAAATCCAACCCACATTGTCGGAGTCATGAATATATACATATACAAAGGTTCTTGATAGGTCCAAAAGATACATAGAACTGCTTTGATGTTAAGTAAGTCAAATGGCCAGCCCTTAAAGAATAAATCAAAGTCATTCTCTTTCAGAGAAAGTTGAAAAGATTCTGTTGTATCAATTGAAATAGTTGTTTTCTGATATTTGTCTAAAAGATCTTTATGAATGCATATTTGCTTTCAACAAATTGATGATGTAATTATAAGGAATGAGGGGGTGGGGGTGAGGCAGTAGAGAGGGGTGGAAGAGGGGCTAGTTTTAATTTAAAGTTTGAGAGATAATTTAAAGAGTTACTAAATGATTACCCGTCTATGATATGGAATGATGAATAGAAAATTATTTTTATACACTTGAGAATATTTAAATATTTTGAGTGCATTTCCATGAATGGGAGCATTTTGTTTTATAGAGAAGGCTGTAGTAGACAATTACATCTTTAATCCATTTAATCTCACAAAGGCCCCTAGGCTTTGCGCCTGGTGGTTGCTGGATTAGTTGGCCTGGAAGGTCTCAGGTCAAAACTTGATGAGTGGGTTGGGATAAAATGGCTACAAATGGCCATGGGATGGATGAAAAATGCATGGTTTGGGATAACTTGATATTAGCTTAGTATGAAGCCATAGGAGGCCATATGGGTGAGCAAGGTATTTAGTTGGCATTAATCTGGCAGGGACTATTAAAATCCTTTGGGATTGATGGAAGGCATGGGTTGGTGTGTTTTTGAATCAGTTAAAGGATCATTTGGGTTGTGAGGGTGGACATGAGTCAGCAGTAACATTTCATATGGGCGACAAAGCTGTTTGGACATGAGTTGGTAACAGAGGCCATGGGAGTGGGTGGGAATGAACTGGCTTTTAAATTAGGCTTAGAATGGGGGTAGTGGGTGATAAGGTATGAATGGTGAGAGTTAGATATCCTAAAAATAAATAAAGCATTGGGACAAAGAGCCAGCGATCTCAAATTCAGTCATGAAAATCTAGACTTGCAAGTTCCTTAGCTGAAATTAAGGTGGATCCAAGAATAGATTTAAACTCTTTTCATGAGCTCTTTGTTTTAATACTCTCAACACTGGAAATTCAATCTCTTAAGATCGATAATATGGATTCAGACATGGGAGTTGGGGCACCTTTGATTGCCTTCACTTAATCTTCCAATGGGTATAACCTAGTCTTGTTGACTCTGCCCAAGTAGGTCATTTAGATTGCCTGAAACAAATTTTTCCTTTCTAAGGCATCTGCCCA
Organism: Chiloscyllium plagiosum; assembly: GCF_004010195.1. Taxonomy (NCBI): domain Eukaryota; kingdom Metazoa; phylum Chordata; class Chondrichthyes; order Orectolobiformes; family Hemiscylliidae; genus Chiloscyllium; species Chiloscyllium plagiosum. Next base: position 43,062,609 of record NC_057733.1, on the reverse strand, counting down.
CCTGGGAGAAACATTTAAGGACTATATCCAATTTCTTTAAGTGCTCCTTATGGTCTTCCTTGTTATTAGCACATCATCTAGGTAAATGGTGAACCTGAGGTAGAACTTATAAAATGCTTTCTATCATCTGCTGAAAAATTGCACAGGCTGACAATATCCCAAATGGCAGTCTCCTGTATTGGTACAAACCTTTATAGGTATTAACTTCTGTAGTATTACTTCTGGGAACCCTTGTCTAACCATAATTGCAAGTACACACGACTCATGTCCAGCTTCCTGAATGATAGCCACCCTGCCAGTTTTGCATATAAATCCTCTATGTGAGAGATTGGGTATTTATCCAGTTGTGAAAAGCAGTTTACCATTTGTTTAAAATCCTCATAAAGGCAAACTGACAGGTAGGGCATCAAAATCAGTATGACCAGTGCTGCCCATTCTACAAACTGGATTGGGTTGATGATTCCTTTACTTTCCAGCCATTTGATTTCTGCCTCGACTTTTGCCCATAATGGGACAGGGCAGGCCATGAAGACTCATAGATTTGCTTCCTGGTCAATAAGCAAGGTGGTCTTGGCTCCTTTGATAGCTCCTAGACCTTCCTGAAAATCCTCCAGGTATTTAATAAGGACTTCCCTCAGGCAACCATTTTCTAATCAAAAAATGTTGAGTCAATCAAGGTGAATCCTTCTCAACCAATTTTGCCCCTTCAGGCTTGGGCTAAAGCCTTTTAATACAATCAATCGTAACTGGACCATAAGAGACCAGAACCAAAGTTGTATCCTTAATCTGTAAATGTTCCCCGGTATAGGTTATCAGTCTGTCAAGGTCTTACACAAACTTAAGGGTTGGGGTCTAGAGCAGAACATGTTAAAGACTGGTTCTGTGATCACTGAGATGGCTGTGCCAGTATCAATCTCCATTAGGATCGAGTGACCATTTAAGCAGACTTTTATTTTGATTGGTTCAGATTAGGATGTTCCACACCACATGTGAATGGACTTCCAAGGTGTGCTTTGTCCTGGATGCTGGACTGTAACTTTTACTACATTCAGGTCCGGTGGGACTCTTTTGCTGTCTCAAGTCCACACCTACAACAGCTTTCCAGCAGGATGCTGAAGAAAATTTTAACTGCTTAGCCAAGGCTTGGTTTTGTTTTCAGATTTTGCTGTGGACTGACCTAAGGTCCTTCTGTCCAGGATATGTCCTGAATGAGGCTACGCAATAGCCTTCACCCGAGTGGCATTCCCCAGTCAGACCGGTGAGGGTGTCCACTCTCATCAGAATATCCTGCAACTCATATGCCTCTGACAGTCTTCTTAACTTTTCAGCATTGCTTCGCCTGAGGCCCACTGAAGATGTTACCTAGTAGGGTAATGAAACGTCTGGAAATGAACCTTTCAGCTCAGCGAGCAAACCTATATCCAAAAGTCTTCTTAACCTAGTCAAAAATCCCAATATTGTTTCCCCAGTTCTTGAGTTGCTAAATAAAATCAATAACATCTCAGTATTAGGGAAGGTTTGCAGTTCATAATATTCATTAAGTAAATCTGTCAATGTTTAAAAGTTTTTAGTATCTAGTGCCTCAGGGGAAGTTAGGCTCTTAATAATCTGCAAGTCCACAAGCTGTCAGGAGAGTTACTCATTGCTTTTCATCTGCCCCAATGTAATTTGCCTGGAAAAAATAACACATTGTTTCCACATACTGGGCCCTGTCTTCTATGGCAGGATCAAATGAGTCAAGCTTCCCAAATAATGGCATGATGCCAGAAATGTTTACCTCAACTCAAAGATGATTCTGCGAGCAAATTTCTTCAGGACTGTGCTTTTCTCTCACTGCCTTTGAAACAACTCCACAGAAATTGGAATCCTGTCACAAGTCACCCTTTATTTACCCTTTATGAGAGTCTTTGACACTGATCCAGCTCCCTCAGAGCCAGCATTCAGAGTGAAACTCCTGTTTATGTCTGTCTTTGAGGGCTACTGATCGGACCAGATTAACAGGCCCAACCAGGGAGTTCAAGTTCTATGAGGTCCACCTGGCTGACTTCATTACAATCACTACAGTGGGCTCCTATGCAGCAATATCTGACATGCAACTCCAACCAAACACTAAGGGCCTTCCTGTATTTTTAAAGTTCATTTATGGGGTGAACTGGCTAGGTAAGCATGTTTTGCCCATTCCAGAATTTCACATCACTGGAAATCACTATGGATGAGAAGCTGAAATGGACTAATCATATAAATAATGTGGCTATAAGAACAGGTCAGAGGCTAGGAATTCCGCAACAAATAACTCACCTGTTGATTTCCTACAGTCTGTCCATAATAAAAAGTACAAATCAAAATTGTAATGGAATACTCCCCAATTGTCTCGAAAGTGGAGCTCCAACAACATTCAGGTTACTCCACCAACACTCATAGGGTGTATCATCTACAAGATGCACTGGAGAAATTCACCAAGGCTCCATAGACAGCACCTTCCAAACCCATGAACTATTAAATCTAGAAGGACAAGGGCAGCAGATTCATTGGAAAACTACCACTCACAATTCTGACTTGGATGTAAATCACTGTTCCTTCAGTGTCCCTGGGTCAATCTCCAAAAAGTCTCTCCCTAACGGAATACTGAGGTTACCTGGAACATAACATATGGGAGAAAAAGCAGCCTTTAAGCCCATCAAGTCTGTTCTTCCATTTAATGAGATCATACCTGATCTGGTAATCGTAAAGTCCATTTTCCTCCCTTTCCCCCATAACCCTTGATTTATTTACTGCTTCAAAGCCTGTCTATCTCAGTCCTGAATATACTTAACCCAACCTCTACAGCTCTCTGCGGTTAATAAAATCCATAAATTCACTACCCTCCAAGTGAAGAAATTTCTCCTCATTTTTATTGTAAACATTATTCCAAGAGTATGCCCTCTGGCCATAGACTCAACTACAAGGGCACGGTGGCACAGTGGTTAGCACTGCTGCCTCACAGCGCCAGATACCCAGGTTCAATTCCCGACTGTGTGGAGTTTGCACGTTCTCCCCGTGTCTGCTTGGGTTTCCTCCGGGTGCTCCGGTTTCCTCCCACAGTCCAAAGATGTGCAGGTCAGGTGAATTGGCCATGCTAAATTTCCCGTAGTGTTAGGTAAAGGGGTAAATGTAGGGGAATGGGTGGGTTGCGGGTCGGTGTGGACTTGTTGGGCCGAAGGGTCTGTTTCCACACTGTAAGTAATGTAATGTAAAAAAGGGGATACAACCTATTCACCTTCATCTTGTCAAGTTCCTTTAGAATCCTTGATGTTTTAAAAAGGTTGCTTCTCACTCTTCTAAACTCCAATGCATACAGACTCAACCGACACAAATTTCCTTATATGACAGACCCACATCATCTGAGTGAACCTGCTTTGAACTGCCTCCAATGCCATTATATCTTTTCTTAGATAAAGGGCCCAAAACTATCCACAGTGTTCCAGCTATGGTCTGACTAGTGCCTTGCACTTCAGAAAATTTTATAAAGTCTTCCCTATTTTTATTCTTCATTCCTTTGAAATAAAGGCCAAAATTCTATTTGCCTTCGTATGACCTGCTGAACTTGCATATCAATCTTTTGTGATTTATGCACAAGGATTGCCAATGCATCTGTGATGTCGCTTTCTGCAGACGTCCTCCACATAAATAATATTCAGGTCCTCCACTCTTCTTGTTAAGGTGCATTATTTCCACATAGTATTTAATCTGGCAAGTTTCATGCTCACCAGGGTTGCCCTCGAGAAACAAATGCTCACTCAGTCAGCAAATATCACATTCCATAAATTGAGAAAAAGGTGCAGGGACTCTTAAAATCTTGCAGTCTTTTTTTTTAATACAAGTTAAATGTAACTGCAGAATATTGTAGGCATGAATCCTACCTAAAATGGTATTAGGAAAGTCAATGTTTTTGGCTTAAAAAAACTGTGGATAAAACAGCTTTTCTCTCCCTTACCAACCTTCCAGGTCTGGAGTCTCAGCAACATTCGAGCATCAAAATGGAGTCTCAATAAGAAAAAATTTGTGAAGCACTGTACTAGAACAAAAAGGAATTATTCTGGATTGCTTAGCTGAGGTTTTTAAACTGCAGGTCATGTTTCATAAATCTTATGGAACTCTAAACAAATTAAACAGGTAGTGAAATGTATTTGATAAGATTTATAGAGATTTTCAAAGGTATTAATAGGCTTATAGCAAAGATAAAATTAATGGAATTAAGGAAGAGTTATCCAGAAGTATGTAGATATTTGGAGTTTTGAATGCATAAAATAAAGATGAAAGATAACTTGGAGTAATTGGTGTCCACTGTAACTGGGGATACATATAAATGATCTGAACTTAGAAACTGAGGAGCAGTTTCCATTTTGTTTTGTAACATGAATACAAAACCACGAACAACAACTGTGAAAAAGTCTTCAGCCTATAACTAACTTAAAATTTGCAGTGCTGGTTGATGTTTAAATAACAACGAGATGTGAAATAAAAATAAGAATAGTCAAAGAAAAGAACATAAAATGGAGGATTTTACATAAAATACAAGAGGAGCAGCATCTTGGTATGCTATGTGAATAAAATGGCAAATGGGTTCCTTGGTTTTGTATCTGAACATGTAGAATTTGATATGTTTTGATAGAAAGGACATAAAAGCAATTGAAATGATGAAAGATAGATTTTCTAGGATGTTATTTGAATATGTGCGGTTACTGAGAGACTTGAGAAGTTATTTTCTTTTTACTAGTGATTTCCTGGTTAATAAATTATATGACACATTGTTTCCACTGTTCAGAAATAAAATAACAAGAAGATTTAAATTTTGAATATGTATATATACAGCAATTAAATGTAGAAATCTTTGTTTTTGAAGCAGAATCTTGACGTTAGTTTTGTGAGATTCTGTGGTTACACAAGTCTGTGGAAAAATAAAGTGTACTAAGATCAAGCAGGAAAATGTGATTAGACTAAATTTTCACGCAGAGAAAATAGGCACACATCCTTAAAGTTGCAAGCAAATCAGTATTTTTCTTACTTTGTAGTCCATTTGTTCTGAGCAGTTGAAAACATACACCATTATGCCTAAAGCTCTCCCTAAATCTTTGGTTGTCTCTGTTTTTCCTGTTCCTGCAGGTCCTGCTGGTGCACCACCCATAATTAGATGCAGTGATTGTGTTAATGTAATATAGCACCTGCTCAAAACAAAAAGTAAGATGAACTTCTGATTTTCAACCAATAAAATGACTACTTATCTATAATTATGTTGTGAGATTGATACAAGTAAACTGAATCAATCTCACTAATACAGGTAAAGCTGATACAGTTTTATTGAATAGAAGATATTCAATGACAAATCACCCAGTGGTATTGAATTTGTTCCATCACTAAGATGTCTTGCAGAGTCTTCTTTTCTCTGTGGGAATAGTTCAGGGATAGTTATAGTGTAGATGTTATATCCCTGGAATAATATTCCAGCATCTCAAGCAATTGCAATTGGGGCATGTGTTTAAATCCCACTTTGGCAGATTGTGAAAAGTGAATTCAATTTTTCTTTTTAAAAAATGAAAATAAAAGCCTGGCCAAATGGCATCGACACAGCAATTGTCTGTTTACTAAACATCTGTTTATTGAAGTCTTTTTAAGGAAGGAAATTTGCCATCCTTATATGCTCTGGACTACACGTGACTCCAATGGGGTTGAGCCTTAATTGCTTTCTGGGCAATTAGGGATGAGAAATAAATGTTGGTCTTGTCAGCAATACCCACATGCATTGAATGAATTTTTTAAAATTGCAATGTAATGAGAAAATTGTTTCTATACTATAAAAATTAAGTTGTTCGGATAAATGCTATTAGGTTGGTTCAGGTAAATGTTCATCTTTCAGAGAATGCCACAGAAGATCTTAATTTCTGATTTAAAAAAAGATAATTTGTGGCATATGGATATTGCTGGCTGGGCTAGCACTTGTTGATCATCTTAGTTGCCTTGGAAAAAGGTGATGGTGAGCTGCCTTTTTCAACTTCGGCAGTCTATTTAGTGTAGTTTGGCTCATAATGCTGTTACCATAGAGTTACAGAGTCATAGAAATGTAAGGCACGGAAACAGACATTTCAGTCCAACTCATCCATGCGAACCAGATATCCAAAATAGATCTAGTCCCACTTGCCAGCATTAGTCCCATACCCCTCTAAACCCTTCCTATTCATATACTCATCCAGATGCCTTTTAAATGCTGTAATTGTACTAGCCTCCACTACTTCCTCTGGCAGTTTGTTCCATAAATGTACCACCATCTGTATGAAAAAGTTGCCCTTAGGTCCCTTTGAAATCAATCCCCTCTCACCTTAAATCTGTGTCTTCTAGTTTTGGACTCCCACACCTCACAGAAATATCTTGTCTACTAACCCTATTCATGCTCCTCATGATTTTATAAAGCTCTATAAGATTACCTCTCAGCCTCTGATGCTCGAGGGAAAACAGCCCCAGCCTATTCAGCCTCTCTCTATAGTTCAAACCCTTCAACCCTGGCAAAATCTTTGTAAATCTTTCCTGAACCTTTTCAAGTTTCACAACATCCTTTCTACAGCAGGGAGACCAGAACTGCACACAGCACTCCAAAAGTGACCTAATCAATGTCCTGTATAGCCCCAACATGATCTCCCAACTCCTGTACTCAATACTCTGACCAATAAAGGAAAGCATACCAAATGCCTTCCTCACCATCCTGCCTGCCTGGGACTCAACTTTAAAGGAACTATGAACCTGCACTCCAAGGTCTCTTTGTTCAGCAGGACATTACCATTAAGTAAATAAGTCCTGCTTTGCTTTGCCTTTCCAAAATGCAGCATCTCACACTTATCTAAATTATACTTTACCTGCCACTCCTTAGCCCATTGGCCCATCTGATGAAAATCCTGTTGTTTCTGAGGTAACCTTCTTTGCTGTCAACTACACCTCCAAATTTGGTGCCATCTGCAGCTTACTAACTATACCTCCGATGTTCATATTCAAATCATTTATATAAATGACAAAAAGCAGTGGACCAAGCAACGGTCCTTGTGGCACACTACTGGTCACAGGCCTCCAGTCTGAAAAGCAACCCTCCACCACCTTCTAAGTTCTACCTTCGGGCCAGTTCTATATCCAAATGATTAGTTCTCCCTGTATTCCATGTGATCTAACCTTGTCAACCAGTCAACCAGTCAACCATGAGAAACCTTGTTGAATGCTTTACTAAATTCCATATAGATCATGTCCGTTACTCTGACCTCATCAGTGTTCTTTGTTACGTCTTCAAAAAAACTTAATCAAGGTGGTGAGACATGATTTCCTATGCACAAAGCTACGTTGACTGTCCCTAATTAGTCCTTGCCTTTTCAAATACATGAACATCCTGTCTTTAGGGATTTCCTCCAACAACTTGCCCACCACCGATGTTGGCTTCACTGGTCTATATTTCCCTGGCTTTTCCTTTTCACCTTTCTTAAGTAGTGGCACCACGTTAGACAATCTCCAGTCTTACAGCACTTCACTTATGGCTATCGATGACAAAAACATCTCCACAAGGGACCCAGCAATCACTTCCCTAGCTTCCCAAATGATCATGTCCTGGAAAGTTATCCACCCTTATAGGTTTTAAGACATCCAGCACCTCCTCCTCTGTAATATGGATGTTTTTCAAGATGTCGCTATTTATTTCCCCACATTCTCTATCTTTTTTATCCTTCTCCACAGTAAATGCTGATGCAAAATACTAATTTAGTATCTTTCACGCCTCCAATGCTTCCACACATAGGCAGACTTGCTGATCTTTAAGAGGTCCTATTCTCTGCCTAGTTACCCTTTTGTCCTAGATGTATTTGCAGAACCTTTTTGGATCCTCCTTAACCTTATTTGCCAAAGCTATCTCATGTTCCATTTTTGCCCTCCTGATTTCCCTTAAGTATACTCCTATGCCTTTATATTCTTTGAGGGTTTCACTCGATCGCAGCTGTCTGTACCTGACATTTGCTTCTTTCTATTTCTTGACCAAGACCTCAATTTCTCTAGTCATCCAACATTCCCTCCATCTATCAGCCTGGCCCTTCACCCTCACAGGAACATACTGTCTCTGGTCTCTTGTTATTTCATTTTTGAAGGCTTTCCATTTTCCAGCCATTTCTTCACCTGCAAACATCCATCCCCAATCAAGTTTTGAAAGTTCTGAGGAGAAAGTGAGGACTGCAAATGTTGGAGATCAGGGCTTAAAAATGTGTGGCTGGAAAAGCACAGCAGGTCAGGCAGCATGTTCCTTTGATGCGCTTTTCCAGCCACACATTTTTAAGTTTTGAAAGTTCTTGCCTAATACTGTCAACATTGGTCTTCCTCTAAACCTAACTTCTAAATTTTAATTCTAGGATGCTATGGAAGATATAGCAATATATTTCGAAGCCAGGGTGGTAAGTGGTTTTGAAGTGAACTTAGAAGCAGTTGTGTTCCTATGTATGGCTATCCTTGTCATTCTAGGTCGAAGTGTTAATGATCAGCTACCTTCTGAGGATTCTTGGTGAAATTCTTCAGTGCATCTTGTGGATGATATGCAATGTTGCTACTGTGGGTCACTCCCTATTGGAGTGAATAGTTTTGGACATGATTGAGAGTGTAGTTCTGGAAAACCACAGCAGGTCAGGCAGCATCCGAGGAGCAAGAAAATGGACATTTTGGGCAAAAGCCCTAGTGCCAATCAAGTAATCTACATCTCTGATGGTGCCAAGTTTCTTGGGTATTGTTAGAGGTGTCAGCCTGATAAAGCTGCAAAACAGGATGTTATGAAATTGTGTAGAGTACTCCTGAAGTGGAAGGCAGGAAGCTGAATTTTTTTGTACAAATGATTGGAGGAAGGAATGCATAGACTCTTTAAAAAATGATGTGCTTTTCTTTGCTTAGAGATTCAAAAAGGACGTCTGTGCATTTGCAGGTGCACAGAACACTTGAAGTGAAACATTTGTAACAAAAGCTGTATGATTCGCAGTAGAAGCACCATTTTTACCAAGGCAACAAGTTTTAAATTTGAACCGGGCACTTAGCAACCACAAACCTATTAAATTTAAATTTGGTGGTTTTGACAATTCAGAACCAATTGGATTATAAATAAATTAATAGATCATCAAAGGTAAAAAAAAAAGGGCATTTGGACAATTGGGATGAGAGCCAACTGTCATCTGAAGAGACAGCAAACTGCCATTTGAGAAAACATGTCGCTCTCACAGAAATTTTATCACTCTAAAAAAGCACCATCTATTCATAAAGGTACATGACATTCTTTGGTAATATTCCTGACACCAGAATTTGACAGACAGAAGTGTTCAGAATAGAAAATTCCCAGAGAAAACATCCCTGATAAAAGGATCAGTGGAAGAACGGAGTCTATGACTGGAGAGACAGAAGGCACATGCTGTGTGTACTTTTATAGTCTTAAGTTTTAATTTAGTTTTCTTATTACTTGAGCTTATTGGAACAGTATACCAGTAGAATTTAGATCAGTTAGGGAATAGTTATTATTTAGGGAGAAATTGTTCATTTTGTTAGTAATTCTGTTAATTTGTTCACTGTTAGGGTTAAATAATTAAATCATTACTTGTTACTTATAAGGTGAGTATCAGGCATTCCTTTCATCTAACCACTCCTTAATAACAAATTGGGATGTGAGAGGTAGGTTATCCCCTTATCACTTCTTTTAACAGATTATGAGGTGAGTCGAGCCTCTCTGGGTGTTGCAGTTTTAGTTATCAGAGAGGGGTCAACTTATGCTTCATAACACTTCAGTGTTGTTAGAGGTGTCACCCTGGTAAAGCTGCAAAACAGTACAGATTCCATGCCAAACAGCATAAGTAAGAAGTAATAGACAGAGCTAAGCAAATCCAGAACAAATGGATCAGATCTAAACTCTACAGTTCTGTCACATCAAGCCATTAATGGTGTGCACAATTAAGATAGCACACTAGAGGAGAAGGCCCCACAAATATGCCCACCTTCAATGATGGGAAAGCCCAGCATATCAGTACAAAAGATAATCCTGGAGCATTTGCAACAATTTTCAGCCATGAAGGTTGAGTGGATGATCCATTTTGAACTTCTCCAGAGGTTCCCAGCATCAGAGATACCAGTCTTCAGCCAATTCAGTTCACTCCACATGACATCAAGGAATAGTTGGAGGCACTGGATACTGCAAAAGCTGTGGGTCCTGACACTTTCCGGCAATTGTACTAAAGAGATGGCTCCAGAACATATTGCTCCCCTAGCCAAGGTGTTTGATTATATGTATGACGGTTCAGTCTACCCAATAATCATAAAATCACCATAGCATCATATAGTACAGGCTGTTCAGTCCATTAAGTCTGCACTGATAAAAATAACATCTCTAAATGTACATTAGTCCCACTTTTCAGCGTTTCCATAGTCTGAAATGTTGAGATTTCAAGTGCTTATATAAGTACATCTCAAATATCATCCCAGATTTCAATCCGTGACAGTATCAACAAGAGCAACTGTCACATAATCTTGAAATCGAGAATATCCTATATTGTGCTGTGAAGCACTATCATAGAACATAGAATAGTACAGCACAGGAACAGGCCCTTCTGCTTACAGTGTCTGTGCCAACCAGGATGCCATTCTAAACTAATCCCATCTGCCTGCATATGACTTGTAACCCTCTATTCCTTACCTGCTCTTGTGTTTGTCTAATTGCTTCTTAAACATTGCTATCGTATCTGCTTCTACCACTGCCCCTGGTAGCGCGTTCCAGGAACCTACCACTCTCTGTTTAAAAATCTTTCCTTACACATCTCCTTCAAATTTTTCCCCTCTAAACTCAAACCTCTGCCCCAAGTATTTAACATTTCTGCCCTGGGAGAAAGACTGATTGTCCATCCTATCCAGGAGAAAGTGAGGTCTGCAGATGCTGGAGAGGGCCTGTGCCCGAAACGTCGAATCTCCTGTTCCCTGGATGCTGCCTGACCTGCTGTGCTGTTCCAGCAATAAAGTTTCAACCTCCATCCTATCCATGCCTCTGAAAACTTTGCATACTTCTTTCATATCGACCCTCAGTCTCCAATGATTTGACGAAAACAATCCACATTTGTCCAATCGCTCCTTTCTTGCTAATAGACTCTAATACAGTCAACATCCTGGTAAACCTCTTTTGCACCCCATCCAAAGCCTTCACATCCTCCCTGTAGTGTGGTGAATAGATGGAGTGCATGCTAAGCAGGAGCAGACACAGGACTGCTGAGTAAGTGAGGTAATATATATGGGTGGTTGCTTTAGGTAGTGTCTCCCAACCATCCTCCTCCTCGAACCAAAAAAAAGTTCTGGTTGCCAATTCAGTAAGTTTACTAGATTTTTTTTCAATAGTCCATTTGGGAATTCAGAACAGTAGGAATGGATATCAGGACAGTTGCATGATCCTCCTGCAGAACGTGGGAGGTAAGGGGCACCACTAGTGTCCCCACTGACTTCATCTGTGGGAAGTGCACCCAACTCCAGCTCCTCAGAAACAGCATTAAGGAACTGGAGCTGGAGCTGGATGAACTTTGGATCATTCAAGAGGCTTAGGACGTAATTGAGAGGAGTTACAGGGAGGATGTCTCACCTCAGGTACAGGAAAAAGACAGATGGGTTATAGTCAGGGGATGGAAAGGGAACAGGCAGAGAGTGCAGGGATCCCCTGTGGCTGTTCCCCTCAATAATATGTATAACATTTTGGATACTGTTGTGGAGGGTACCTAACAGGGAAAAGTCATAGTGGCCAGGTCTCTGGCACTGAGCCTGACTCTGTGGCTTAGAAGGAAGAAGGGAGAATAGAAAAGTGCAAGTGGCAGGAGGCTCAATAGGGAGAAGAACGGGCAAGAGATTCTGTGGTCACAAACGGGACTCCTGGAAGTTATGTTGCCTTCCAGGTGCCAGGGTCTGGAATGTCTCTGATCGAGTATACACGATTCTGAAGGGGAAGGGTGAGCAGCCAGAAGTTGTGGTGCACATTGGCACCAATTACATAGCTAGGAAAAGGGATGAGGATCTGAAAAGTGATTTCATCGAGTTAGGTTGGAAACTAAAAAGCAAGACGAGCAGAGTGTTAATCACAGGATTACTACCAGAGCCTTGCTAGCAAGGTGAGGAACAAGGAGCGTGTGCTGCTAATCATGGGGCTGCCGGGCTGGTGCAGGAGAGAGGGCTTCAGATATGTAGTTCATTGGGGTACCTTCTGGTCAGCTGGGACCTGTACATGAAGGACAGGTTGCACTTAAACTGGAGGGGCACCAATGTCCTGGGCGGGAGATTTGCTAGAGTACTTTGGGAGAGCTTAAACAAGTTTGACAGGGAGATGGGAACCAAAGCTACAGATCAGAGGAGAGGGTAGTTGTTGAATGGGCAGAAATAGAATGCACAGAGTCTGTCAGGAAGAATACACAGTGTTAGGGCAAAGAGATGGGTTAAAATGTGCCTGTTTCATTGCAAGGAGTGACAGGAATAAGAGTAATGAACTTAGAGCATGGATCAGTGCTTGGAACTACGATATTGTGGCCATAACAGAGACATGTATTTCACAGGGGCAGGAATGGTTGCTGGATGTTCCAGGGTTTAGATCTTTTAAAAAGAACAGGGAGAGGGGTAAAAGATGAGGGGGAGTAGCATTGTTAATTAGAGATGGCATCACAGCTGCAGAAAAGAAGGTTGTTGAAGAGGATTTGTCTACTGTGTCAGTATGGGCGGAAGTCAGTAACAGGAAAGGGGCAGTCAATTTCTTGGGTGTTTTCTATAGTAGCAGCAGAGATATGGAAGAACAAATTGGACAGCAGATCTTGGAAAGGTGCAGATGTAAAAAGTTGTTATGGGTGCTGCCAACTTCTCCAATATTGATTGAAACCTTAGTGCAGATGGTCTAGTTGGAACCAATTTTGTCAGGTGTATCCAGGAGGGATTCCTGACTCAAAGTGTAGATTGGCTGACTAAGGGGGAGACCATATTGGATTTGGTGCGAAGCAATGAGCCAGGCCAGGTTTCAGATCTCTCAGTGAGAGAGCATTTCAGTGACAGTGGCCACAACTGCTTCACCTTTACCATAGTCATAGAGAGGGATAGAAGCAGACAGTATGGGAAGGTATTTAATTGGGAGAGGGGAAATTATACTGCTATTAGATAGGAGCTGTGGAGTGCAAATTGGGAACAATTGTTCTACGGGAAAGGCACAACAGAAATCTGGAGGCTGTACAAGGAGCACTTGTTGTGAGTGTTAGATAACTTTGTCCCACTAAGACAGGCAAGGAATGGTAAGGTGAAGGAGCCTTGGATGACAAGGGCAGAGGAGCTTCTCATCAAATGGAAGAAGGAAGCTTACTTAAGGTTGTGGAAGCAAGGATCTGGCACAGCTTTAGAGGATTACAGGGTAGCTAGGCAAGATCTCAAAAATGGGCTGAGGAGACCTCGGAGGGGACGAGAAAAAGCCTTGGCGGGAAGGATTAGAGAAACCCAAAGGTGTCCTACACACATATGAGGAATAAAAGAATGATCAGAGAGAGGGTAGGGCTGATCAACATTTTATAACGTTCCCCACGGTAGGCTCATTCAGAAAATTAGGAGGTACGGAATACAGGGAGAGTTGGCTGTCTGGATACAGAATTGGCTGGCTAAAAGAAGACAGCGAGAGGTAGTAGATGGAAAGTATTCCAAATTCAGTGACCAGTGGTGTCCCACAGGGATTTGTTCTTGGGTCTCTGCTCTTTGTAGTTTTTATAAATGACTTGGATGAAGAAGTGGAAGGGTGATATAGTAAGTTTGCCGATGACACAAAGATCAGTGGTGTCAATGGCTGTTGCAGGCTACAACATGACATTGACAGGATGCAGGGCTAGGCTAAGAAGTGGCAAATGGAGTTCAACCTGGATAAATGTAAAGTGAATCAATTTGGAAGATCAAATTTGAATGCTGAATACAGGGTTAAGGACAGGAGTTTTGGCAGTGTGGAGAAATAGCGGGACAGTGGAGGGAATTTGTGCCTGGAGTCTGAAGAGGTAGGGAAGTCCCTGATTTAGCTTTTTGCTTCAATATTCAGTAGAGAGAGGGACCTTGTTGATAATGAGAACACCGTGGACCAGATTAATTGGCTTGAACAGTTTGATATTGTAAATGTATGTGCTGGAAATCCTGAGAAACATCAAAATAGGTAAGTCTCCAGGGCCGGACCAGTTATATCCAAGGTTACTACGGGAAGCAATGAATGAGATTGCTGCGCTTCTGGTGATGATCTTTGCATCCTCACTCTCCATGGGAGTAGTACTGGCTGATTGGAGGGAGGCAAATGTTGTTCCTCTGTTCAAGAAAGGGAATAGGGAAATCCATGGGAATTACAGACCAGGCAGTCTTATGTCTGTGGTAAGCAAGATACTGCAAAGGATTCAGAGAGATAGGATTTATGACTATTTGGAAAAACATAATTTGATTAAAGATAGTCAGCATTGCGTTGTGAGGGACAGATTGTGCCTCATAAAGCCTTATTGAGTTCTTTGAGGATGTGATGAGAGAAGTTGATGATGGTCGAGTAGTGGATGTGATGTGTGTAGATTTCAGTAAGGCATTTGATAACGTTCCCCACAGTAGGCTCATTCAGAAAGTTAGGAGTTATGGGATGCAGTGAAATTTGGCTGTCTGGATACAGAATTAGCTGGCTAAAAGAAGACAGCGAAAGGTAGTAGATGGAAAGTATTCTGAGGTCAGTGGCCTGTGATATCCACAGAGATTTGTTTTTGGGCCTCTGCTCTTTGTAGTTTTTATAAATGACTTGGATGAAGTGGAAGGGTGGTATAGTAAGTTCGCCGATGACACTAAGGTGGCTGTTGCAGGCTACAACATGACATTGACAGGATGCAGGGCTGGGCTGAGAAGTGGCTGATGGAGTTTGACCTGGATAAATGCAAAGTGATTCAATTTGGAAGATCGAATTTGAATGCTGTATACAGGGTTAAAGACAGGATTCTTGTCAGTGTGGAAGAACAGTGGGATCTTGGGGTCCATGTACATAGATCCCTCAAAATTGCCACACAAGTCGATAGGGTTGTTAAGAAGGCTTATGGTGTTTTGGATTTCATTACCAAGGGGATTGAGTTTAAGAGCCGCAAGGTTTTGCTGCAGCTCTATAAAACCCTGGTTAGACCACACTTGGAAAATTGTGTCCAGTTCTGGACGCCTCTTTATTAGGAAGGACGTAGATGCTTTGGAGAGGGTGCAGAGGAGATTTACTAGGATGCTGTTTGGATTGGAAGGCTTGTCTTATGAAGATAGGTTGATTGAGCTCGGGAATTCACACTGGAGAGAAGAAGGAAGAGAGATGACTTGATACAGATGTAGATGGTAATGAGAGGCATAGATAGAGGAGATAGCCAGAGACATTTCTCCAGAGCAGAAATGGCTGTCACAAGAGGTGATTGGAGGAAGGTATGGGGGAGATGTCAGAGATAGGTTCTTTATGCAGAGGGTGGTGGGTGCGTGAAATGCATTGCCAGCGGTGGTAGTAGAGTCAGAGACATTAGGGACATTTGAACGACTGCTGAACAAGCACATGGATGGCATTTAATTGAGGGATATTAGGTTAAGTTGATCTTAGATTAAAATAAATGCTCGGCACAACATCGTGGGCTGAAGGACCTGTACAGTGCTGTAATGTTCTATGTTCTATGCACGCCAAATAAAATTTTGCACATCTACAACATAACTTGTCACCTTATATACTCAATGCCCTGATCAATTCAGGCATGCAATTCACCAACTCAACATACACCTTCTCTACCACCTTATTCACTTTCAAGGAGCTTTGAAGTTATGCCCCACATTCCCACTAAATATCAAAGCTACTAAGGATTCTGCCAATTACTACATACTTCTTCTTACATTTGATCGCCCAAGATGCATTACCTCACACTCATCTGTACTAAACTCAATCTGCCATTTTTCCGTCCAATTTTACAACAGGTCATCGAGAGCCAAAGGGCCTCTACTGTGTTGTACTGTTCTATGTTCTAGGTCTATGTCCTGCTGAATCTATTGATAACCTTCCTCACTATCTGCAACTTTGGTTCTCTCTCCACAGTTGTTGCCTGACCCATTGAGTTTCTCCAGTATTCTGTGTTTGTTTCAGATTTTCCATATCCGCATTTATTATTAGATTACTATGCAGCCAACAGGTGCAATATGACACAATTCAAATGTTTGTTGGCAACCCATATTTGAGTGATAGAATTCTAATGCACCTCTGAATTTCACAGTAAAAGGTGTAGTCTGCATCTGCATAGAGGGATCAAATGAATCCTGAGCTAATACCCATCACTTGCAAAGAATTAAACACAAGTAATATACAAATATTCTCTTCCCTTCCCTTTTGTATGCATTAGTATTAATATGTAGAAACAATATTCCAAAATTTGTTAAATAATAAACTTCTATATTCTGTACAAGCCATCACATTATGAGACATTGTTCCTTTAAGTCCTTTCTTCTCAATGTGTTTGCTTTTAAAACAGCCCCTGATAGTTGATGACACACTGGTCTAGATTAGAGTGCGAAAATGCACAGCCGGTCAGGCAGCATCCGAGGAGCAGGAAAATCGACATTTCGGGCAAAAGCCCTTCATCAGGAATGAATGCAGGGATCCTCCAGGGTAGAGAGATAAATGGGAGGAGGGTGGGCTAGGATGAAGGTAGCAATGCATACAATAGATGGATGGGGGTGGGTATGAAGGTGATAGGTCAAAGAGGAGGGTGGAATGGATAGGTGGGAAGGAAGATTGGCAGATAGGACAGGTCATGAGGATGGTGCTGAACTGGAAGGTTGGAACTGGGGTAAGGTGGAGGGAGGGGAAATAAGTTAACTGGTGAAGTCCACATTGATGCCCTGGGGTTGAAGTGTTCCAAGGCAAAAGATGAGGCATTCTTCCTCCACGCGTCGGATGGTGAGGGAGTGGCGGTAGAGGAGGCCCAGAACCTGCATGTCCTTGGCTGGGTGGGAGGGGGAATTGAAATGTTGGGCCACGGGTCGGTGGGATTTATTGGTGCGGATGTCCTGGAGATGTTCCCTAAAACGCTCTGCGAGAAGGTGTCCAGTCTCCCTAATGTAGAGGAGACCGCATCGATGACATACATCCACCTATTTCATTTTCCAGGTGTCTTTTCCTGCCAGCATTTGTTTCTAGCCAGCAAGATCAATTTGTAATGTTTTTACAATCCCATTTTTGTCAAGCATATACATTCCCACAAAAAATTGTTGTCAATCTAATACTCAATAGTATAATATTTTTAGTGCAATGATGGTCTGCTGATGCAAAGCCAACCTTAGTTTTCTAAGCATTTGGTGAAATGACAATTTTCTTGTATGCCTCACAGAAAGACTCAACCATGATCTGAATTTCAGTTTGTGAGTGAGTGTACACATCAGTGTCATTTGCATACTGGAGCTGAATCACTGAAGGTGGTGAATGTTGAATAGGTTTCTGTTCATTCTGTAAATTATCTCCATTACTGATGGTGGTTTATTCAAGGTAAAGTACAGTATTGCAGCAAGGAAGGTGAAAAAAGTGTTGGTGGAATGATAGAGTATTATTTGACAAGGAGAATACTAACTTTGATGGTATGTGGCATGCATTGGCTACGATAAACTGGCCAAGGATACGTAAAGGATTGACAGTGGATAGGCAATGGCAGACATTTAAAGAATACATGAATGAACTTCAACAATTGTACATCCCTGTCTGGCAAAAGAATAAACAGGGAAGGTGGCAAAATCATGGCTAACAAGGGAAATCAGAAACAGTGTAAAACCCAAGAGGAGGCATATAAATTGGCCACAAAAAGCAGCAAACCCAAGGACTGGGAGAAATTTAAAATTTAGCAGAGATGGACAAAAATTTTAATTCAGAAAGGGAAAAAAGTAAGCTTGTGGAAAACATAAGACCTGACTGCAAAAGCTTCTGTAGGTATGTAAAGTGAAAAAGACCGGTAAAGACAAATATAGGTCCATTGCAATTAGAATCAGGTGAATTCATAATGGACAATGAAGAGATGGCAGAGCAGTTGTACAAATACTTTGGATCTGGCTGCAGTAAGGAGGACACAAATAATTTTCAGGAAATGCTAGAGGACAGAGGGTCAAACTTGAAGGAGGAACTGAAGGAAATGCTCATTAGTCAGGAAATGGTATTGGAGAAGTGGATGGGATTAAAGCTCAATAAGTTGCCAGGGCCTGATGCTCTGCATCCTAGGGTACTTAAGGAAGTGGCCCTAGAAATAGCTGATGCATTGGTAATGATTTTCCAGCATTCTGTAGACTCTGGAAGAGTTCTAATGGACTGGAGAGTAACTAATGTAACTCCACTCTTTAAAAAAGGAGGGACTTATAGGCTGGTTAGCTTGACATCAGTAATGTTGAAAATGCTGGAGTCGATCATTAAGGGAAATCTTACTTGACAAATCTTCTGGAATGTTTTGAGGATGTGACCAGTATAGTAGACAACTGTGAATCAGTAGATGTTGTGTATCTGGACTTTAAAAATGCTTTTGACAAGGCTCCATACATGAGATTACTAAGCAAAATTAAAGCTCATGATAAAAGGGGTAATGTATTGACATGGACAGAGAACTAGTTGGCAGACAGGAAGCAGCAAGTTTGAATAAATAGGTCCTTTTCAGAGTGGTAGGCAGATATGAATGGAGTGCCATAGGGTTCAGTGCTGGGACCTCAGCTATTCACAATATACATAAATGATTTGGACAATGGAATTGAAGGCCATATCTCCAAATATTTGCAGATGATACTAAGCTGGGTGGCAATGTGTGCAGTGAGAACTAAGAGGCTGCAAGGTGACTTGGACAGATTGGCTGAGTGGGCAAATGCAATATAATGGGGATAAATGTGAAGTTATCCATTTTGGTCACAAAAACAGGAAGGCAGATTATTATCTGAATGGTGGCAGTTTAGGAGAAGGTGAGGTACAATGAGACCTGGGTGTCACAGTGGAACAGTTTCTGAAGGTTGGCATGCAGGTGCAGCAGGCAGTGAGGAAAGTTAATGGCATGCTCTCATTCATAGCAAGAGGATTTAAGTATCGGAGTAAGGATGTCTTGCTGCAGTTCGACAGGGTCTTGGTGAGGCCACACTTTGATATTGTGTGCTGTTTTAGTCTCCTCATGGGAGGAAGGACATTCTTCGCATTCAGGCAGTCCAGCAAAGGTTCACCAGATTGATACCGGGATGGCAGGATAGACATATGAGGAAAGGCTGGGTCCACTGGGCTTGTATTTGCTGGAATTTAGAAGAATGAGGGGATCATATAGAAACATATAAAATCCTTTTGGGATTGGACAGGCTAGATGAGGGAAAAATGTTTCCAATGTTGGGAAGTCCAGAACAAGATCTTACAGTCTAAGAATAAAGGGTAAGCCATTAAAGACTCAGATGAGGAAAAATGTCTTCACTCAGAGAGTTGTGAACCTGTGGAATTCTCTACCATAGGAGGTTGTTGGGGGCCTGTTCATTAGATGTATTCAAGAGAGAGCTAGACATGGCTTTTGTGGCCAAAGGGTTCAAAGGGTATGGGGAGAGGGTGGGAATGGGATACCGAGATTGCATGATCAACCATGATCATATTTAATGGTAATGCAGGCTGGAAGGGTCAAATGGCATAACTGCTGCACTTTTTTCTATGTTTCTATGAGATCCTGTAGTGTTAGGGTTAAAAGTGATATCACCAAACTAGATTATTAAGGGTTAATTGTTAAGGATTAATTTGACAATGACAATAGGCAAAAATGAGGACTGCAGATGCTGGAGATTAGAGGTGAGACTGTGAATTCCTGACGAAATGCTTTTGCCGAAAATGTCGATTTTCCTGCTCTTCGAATGCTGCCTGACCTGCTTGTGCTTTTCCAGCACCACATTCTTGACATGGCAATAAGCAATTGAAGGAAAATATGTGAAAAACAGGCTTAGTTTAAAAGCAGCTTGTTTTGGCTGGAAGGTAACTGCAATGTCCTTGGCTGGACTTGGGAGCAGATTATTGTGCAAAGACACAGAGATACAGACTTATTTTTGAAGATTAGAGTAGATTAGATTCCCTACAGTGGGAAAACAGGCCTTTCGACCCAAAAAGTCCACACCGACCCTCTGAACAGCAACCCACCCAGACCCATTTCCCTCCGACCAACACACCCAACATTATGGGGAATTTACCATGGCCAATTCACCTGACCTGCACATCTTTGCACAAAGGAATGTTTGGGAACTCAGAGATGACACCGAGTAGCAGGTTCAAAATCGTACTAACATTGGAGACTTCTTCCAGCTCATGGGACTTTCATCATGGGGCAGGGGTTTGCAAGAATGTGACCATGGACCTTCACCATCGGATTGGGGTTCATGAGAGAAGTGCCATGGAATCTAAGGTAGAGCTTCAAATGCCACCATCGCCAGTTCCTGAAGAGCTGGAAGGCACTGAGACTCATCTGTATAAAGTCTCATCAGTATGCATATGAAGTTGATTACGTGAATAAATTTCCTATGTATTGAAGCACACTATCCTCTTTTACTCCTTTTGAACAGACTTTAAAGAACCAGTAGGTAATTTCAGCGTAACAATGTAGATCCTGAAAGACGTTGACCACTTTCTATAGCTTAGAGCCTCCATCTGATGTAGGTCGACATGAATGGGGAAATATATCATTACCTCCAATATTTCAACTCAACCTTCTGCAAGTGATTTTAAATTAAGGTCAAGGTTTATCAGCACAATTTATCCCCATGCCCCTATATGCTTCAGAGATTTGAAAGTCTGAAACAGCACCTTAAATCTCTGGAGATGTGTCACCAGTAGAGTCTTTGCAAGATCCAGCAAATCTGGCACCAAATGGTGATCCAACTGGAATGTTCTCTCCCATGCATACATGACCAACACTTGGTTACAACTTGGCCAGGATGGACCTAAAGAAAGAGCTAAAAGAGCCAGGAGAGGACATGAGAAATCTTTGGCAGGTAGGATTAAGGATCCCCTGGATGCTGTCTGACCTGCTGCGCTGTTCCAGCAACACATTTTAAGCTCTGATCTCCAGCATCTGCAGACCTCACTTTCTCCTATAGGAAGGACATGAAAGCATTGGAGGGTGCAGAGGAGATTTACCAGGATTTTTTAATGTTGGTGGCGGCATCTACATTTTATAAGTTTCCCAGCCGAATTCCTATTCCAAATCCAACCATAAAAAAAATGACCTGGCTAGAAAAGCTATGAGGGCTGTCTTGGCAGCCGGTTGAACCTCCATCTCTTCGACAAAGTCCTGCAACAATCTTGATATATGACTCCAGCTGATGTACCCATGTAAACTACATTTCAGACTGAAGCGTGGCCTAGAATAATCCCAAAAATTACGTTTTTTTTTCAGTGAGGAACCAAACATGTGATCTACAAACTATTCTTTTTTAACTATTTGTGAAAGTGCAATGTTCTCTTGCACATATGTTTGTGTGTATGTGTGTACAGGTGGGTGCATTATCCAACGTCACTTCTTTCAGGGTAAATTTGCTCATAAATAATCTTTTCTATTTAACTTCACAAATTAAGGCTGCTTTACATTCACTGCAAACAGTTTGATTCTAAACCATTTGGACTAAAGTGAGCCGAATCTGAGATTGAAAGCAGAAATCAGAAACTAAACTGAAACTTTAATAGCTACTATTGCACCTTTAAAGCAAAAGGACTACAGCATCAGGGTTTTTGTGGTCAGACTAGAAAACAAAATAGTTGGCTTTAATAGAAAAGAGTCAAAAAGCGTGGTGCTGAAAAAGCACAGCCTGTCAGGCAGCATCCAAGGAGGAGAGTCCAAGGAGAAAAATAGAACACCACCACAAGTGCCCCTCCAAGCAACTCACCACCTGACTTAGAGATATATCACTCTTTCTTCACTGCTGCAGGGTCAAAATACCCTGGAATTCTCTCCTTAACAGCATTAGGGATCTATCTACAGTACGTGGATTGCAGTAGTTCAAAAAGCCAAGCCAATGATGCATACATCCCACAAGCGATAAAAAAAATTCAAGAGAAAAGGAGTGAGGGGAAGATGTAATTACAATGTCATATATTTTGCAAAGGAAGCCAATCTGCGTTTAACATGTTCTCATGGAATATTACAAAACAACTCTCAGAAGTCACATGACTTTCTGTGTGGATTGTGGTATTGGGTAAAGACTGTGCTTGTCTGAAGAAAGAAATCACAAGAGACCTTCTGAAATTCAATCAACATTTCGAAATGTAACCAGAAAATCCTTGATAATGGTCGCCTGAAAGTCATCATAACTCAGAACTCTTCCTATCCCACCAAACACCTGCCAAGTTGAGGGCCATCCTAGCTAATCACTGAGACAGCTAAAATGTTAATTACTTTAACTAAATGACAATGGATGGGTTTGCGGCCCCGACCTAGGCTAAACAAATATTTAATATGGAAGCATAACATGATAGTTTGGGATAACAGTCACTAAGTTTTGATGTGAGCAAACATTTTGTGCAGAGACTATGAAAAAAACATCTTGAAGCAGTCACTATTTTTCTTCAGGACAGCAAGACAGATGTCCAGGACTGCTGTACTTGAAGAGACTACCAAAAACCAACTGAAGTACCATAAAAGTGAAACAAAATAGCGGTCACACTCTGCCAGTGCCTGTTCAGCTCAGTCACCATATGGGAGCAATCTCTAACCATTCAACTACAGAAGCCATTGCAGCTGCTGAATAGTGATTTCAAGCTTTCAATGCTTCATTTCAGAAGGATAAACCTCAGGAAAGCCAGGTCCACAACAACAGAAGAGACAGTTCTCATTCTTCTGTGCACATGTAACTCTTATCTACTTTAAGTCTTTGTATCAGTATTTTAGCTGATAATATTGTCACTTCTAATGGAAACAACTTTCAGAAAAAGTTGTATAATTAGCTCATCTGTTATTTTGTTTGAAGCTTAAATCTAAGTAACTGTTTTCTTAAAACTAAAACAATCAAAAACTGAAACTGAGCTGACTCAAATTCATAATGCACACTCAGTCTCAGGCACGCTGGGTGTGGTCATGACAAAGTGAAAGAGACATAGAATCATAGAGATGTACAGCATGGAAACAAACCCTTCGGTCCAACTCGTCCATGCCGACCAGATAAGCCAACCCAGTCTAGTCCCACCTGCCAGCGCCTGGCCCATATCCCTCCAAACCCTTCCTATTCATATACATATCCAGATGACTTTTAAATGTTGCAATCGTACTAGCCTCCACCACTTCCTCTGGCAGCTCATTCCATACATGTACCACCCTTTGCATGAAAATGTTGCCCTTTCGGTCTCTTTTATATTTTTCCCCTCTCACCCTAAACCTATGCCCTCTAGTTCTGGACTTCCACAACCCAGGGAAGAGACTTTGTCTATTTATCCTATGCATGCCCCTCATGATTTTATAAACCTCTATAAGGTCATCCCTTAGACTCCGACGCTCCAGAGAAAACAATCCAGCCTATTCAACCTCTCCCTATTGCTCAAATCCTCCAACCCTGGCAACATCTTTGTAAATCTTTTCTGAACCCTTTCAAGATTCACAATATCCTTCTGATAGGAAGGAGACCAGATTTGCACACAATATTCCAAGGGAGGAAACTTGTCAGTCTCTAACCAGGAAATAACATGGACACTAACGCAGTAGGAGTATGCCCAAACTGTTTTAAGTGGACATTTGAAATAAAATTGTTGGTATTCCAAACATCCTACAGGAGGCGCTGCAACTAAGACAGTGTCTATAGCCAATCGTGCAGTGACTTTGATCTCAAATGCATCTTGGAGAAAGGTATGTATAAGTGTTTTATATAATCGGAAAATAAATCCTTCTGTGTCATGGGTCCTGAGAAAAGAAATGATTATCCTGAGGGACATTAGTTATCTTCAAGCTCTTCTTGTAGCAATGCTTACAGAGATGCTCACTTAAAGCAAAACAAATGTCACAGTGTCGGTGAAAGGGTTTGTTAGCAAATGCCTAAAGGATAATTTAGTTAAAATTTTTCTGCAAAGTGTGTTGGTCACTGGGTTAGTGACAGTCAGTGTAGTCCTAAGTTTACCAATGTAGGAGTCAACGAATTTCGGAGCAAAGAAGTATTTTATGATTCTAAAAGGTTGACAGCAACCAACCTCCAGAAACTCAAATCTAAGTAACTTCAGTTCAGAGCTGGTCATTTACAATCGGTCTGCAGTGTAGCTTTGCCAAAAGAAAATCCAGTAGATGTGTGAAGTCATCACCTCTATCCTTTGTTTCAAGATGCTTGGTTCACAGTAGTTGGTTTTTATTCCCCTTTAGTTTTGTTTTAAAACCATCATTTGTGCAGAGATTTGTCTTTTTGTGTTGTGTGAGTATGACTGATGCTGGGATTAAGATGATGTAATTTTAAAGATAGATTATACTTTAGGTTTAATCAGGGTTTTCCACTTAATGTAAGAATATGTTTTGTTCACAATAAATGGACTATTTTCAGCTCATCAAGTAAACTAGTTCTTTTATTCTGGGTAAAAATAAGAAAGAAAAGCTTTGGATATTTTTGGGTAAACAAATCAACACATTTGAACTAATAGTACAACTGGTGGAGTATGGGATTGATTATTAGTGCATTACTCCCATTGCAGCTTTAACAGAAATGACACTTAAATCTGGGAAGTTGGACTTCCAATGAGTTATAAATACATGCAAATAAGCTGCCTGACTCAGGAAAAGTCAATCTGCCTCTGAAGTCAAAGAACTTCAATGCCAAAGTTGATTTGATTGTTGGCTTTCTGAATCTTGGCCTCTCACCCAGTTAACTTTCTCCACCTGCCTTTCTGCTCATATCTTCCACATCCAGAACATTCATCCCCTATTTCATGCGCAATTTATGTCTACGATACACCATCTATTTAAGTTATATTAGTGGCATCGGTATACATCCAATTTAATAATTTCTCTGCTACTCAATTTAGTTTCTACAAGATTTTGAGATTTTTTAATTTTACAATTACTTTTATTTCACTGTCTTCTTGTCTCATTGCTATTCCTTTCTATCATTTTCTGATTCTTACCAAATTAATTTAAACTAGCTTTTATATTGATTTATATCTGCTTTTACAGAGTTCAGTCTTGATCTTTCTAATTTCCATTGGCATAAAATTGGTCCTAAATCTCTCAAAATATCTTTTGGAAATATTTGTCATTCATTAATTTCCTTTCTGTTTCACTTCTAGCAATTTTCTCCAGCTGCTTTATTTTCCAGTTTGATTATCACTTTCCCACACCCAATATTCCTTTTCTTGGCCCTGTCTTTTGTTATCATTTTGATCATCTCTGCACATATAGCTGGAAAATTCTTTGGAGCTGCTTGAATTCCAAAAACACTGCTTCATCAAACATGCACCAGTATTATTGTGTATACCTAAAAAGGATTTCTACTAAACCTCTGGCAACTTAATACATATTAAATAGAAGCAGTTCCAAGAAATGTCCCATTCTCAATCTTTCAGTTCCAAAATATGTGCTTAAATCTTTCAGCAATCAAACAAGCCACCTGCCAAGTGTTCTGCTAAATCATTCTTGAGCAAATCAATTCGTATCATATCTTTCTTCTGTTACTCTCTACATGGGGAAGTTCCTGATTATGGTGCCCGTGACCATAAATTCTTGTGATATGTTTTAGTATTATTCTTGAGACTACACTAGAAGTCAGGAAAATGTTCCTCAGTAAATGCCCATCTGAAGACATTGCAATTTGAAAGAACAACAAAATGACTTAACTACAAACTAAAAGCCAGTATAAATTACTCATTAGCTTTCCATACCTATCTGTAAGCGGAGTAATAACCAATCGAGGTGTGTTGCCTAGATACTCATAAGAATATCTGAACTGTGCATCGCAAATGTTAGCAAAACAGTGCTGCTTCTCATCATCCCAGCGATGCCTTAGTTGAGACTGCCAAGTAAATGCTTGGATATTCTCCACCTGTGAAAAAGCATAATCCATTATTATTAATAAAGAGTTTTCACTACAGATAAAAAAACCTAATAAATTAATCACAGAATTACAGAATCATATAGTACAAAAGAGGCTCTTCAGCCCATCGACTCTGTATTGCCAAAAATAGAGTAAATCTATACTAGACCCTCTCTACTGTACTAAGCCCATAGCCTTGAAGTATGACACTTCAAGTGCTCATCCACGTACTTTTTAAATGTGTGAGGTTACCTGCATGAATTACCTTCCCAGGTAATGCATTTCAGACTGCCACCATCACTCCGGATGAAAAAAAATATTTCCTCAAGTCCCCTCTAAACCTCCTGCCTTTTACCTCAAAATTATGCTGTCTTGACCATACAAATTAGGGGAAAGCTGCTTTCTAACCCTGCCCATGCCTTTCATAATCTTTTATACATCTATCAGGTCCTACCTCAACCATCTCTGCGTCAAAGAAAACAACCCAAGCTTATCTAGTTTCTCTTTGTAGCCAAGATACTCCATTCTAGACAATATCCTGGTGAATTTCCTCTGCACCCCCTCAGTGCAATCACATCCTTCCTGTAGTTCAATGACCAGAACTGCACACAGTACACCAAAGTCCTGTACAGTTTCAACATAACCTTCCTGCTCTTACAAACCATGCCTTAGCTAATAAAGGTAAGTATTCCAAATGCCTTCTTAACATCCCTATTATACTGCTTTGGATACTGTTGAAGGGGACCTACTTACCAGGGGTAAGCAATGGAGCACAGGTCTCTGGCACAGAGTGTGTCCCTGTTGCTCAGAAGGGAAGGGGAAAGAGGAGCAGAGCACTAGCCATTGGGGACTCCATAGTTAGGGGAACAGATAGGAGGTTCTGTGGGAACAAGAGAGATTCACATTTGGTGTGTTGCCTCCCAGGTGCCAGGATTCATGACATCTCTGATTGTGTTTTTTCCAAATAGTTCCAGAGATGTAGAGGATGAGATAGCAAAAATGATCCTCAGTAGGAGCAAGAGTGACAGGGTAGTTGTTATGGGGGACTTTAACTTTCTAAATATTGACTGGGAATACTATAGTTCAAGTACTTTAGATGGGTCAGTTTTGTTCAATCTGTGCAGGAGGGTTTCCTGACACAGGCCGACAAGGGGCTAGGCCACATTAGATTTGGTACTAGGTAATGAACCCAGCCAGGTGTTAGATTTGAAGGTAGGTGAGCACTTTGGCGAGAGTGACCACAATTTGGTTATGTTTACTTCAGTGATGGAAAGGGATAGGCATATAGCGCAGGGTAAGAGTTATAGCTGGGGGAAAGGCAATTATCATGAAATTAGGCAAAATTTAGGATGTGTAGGATGGGGATCGGCACAATTGAAATGCGAAGCTTATTCAAGTACCAGCTACTGCGGGTCCTTGGTAAGAATGTACCAGTCAGGCAGGGAAGAAATTGTCGAGCATGGAAACTGTGGATTACTAAGGAAGTTGAATCTTTTGTCAAGAGAAAGAAGAAGACTTATGTTAGAATGAGATGTGATGGCTCACTTAGGGCAATTGAGAGTTACAAATTAGTCAGAAAAGACCTAAAAAGAGAGCTAAGAAGAGCCAGGAGGGGACATGAGAATTCATTGGCGGATAGGATCAAGGAAAACTCTAACGCTTTCTATAGACTGGAATAAGATTAGGGCCAATCAAGCAGAGTAGTGGGAAGTTGTGCATGGGGTCAGAGGTGATAGGGGAAGCACTAAATAAATATGTTTCGTCAGTATTCACACTAGTAAAAGACAATGTAGTCAAGGAGAATACTGAGATACAGGCTACTACACTAGATGGGACTGAGGTGCATAAAGAGAAGGTGTTAGCAATTCTGGAAAGTGTAAAAATATATAAATCCCCGAGCCAGATGGGATTTGTCCTAGGATTCTCTTGGAAGCCAGGGAAGAGATTGCCGAGTCTTTGACTTTGATCTTTAGGTCGTCATTGTTTACAGCAATAGTGCCCGAAGACCATTAGTTTTAAAATAGTGATGGAAAAGGATAGACCAGATTAAAATTGAAGTTCTAAATTGGAGGAAGGCTAATTTTGACAGTATCAGGCAAGAACTTTCAAAAGCTGATTGGGGGCAGATGTTCGCAGGTAAAGGGACGGCTGGAAAATGAGAAGCCTTCAGAAATGTGATAACGAGTCCAGAGACAGTACATTCCAGTCAGGGTGAAAGGAAAGGTTGGAAAGTGTAGGGAATGCTGTATGACTAGAGAAATTAAGGGTTTGGTTAAGAAAAAGAAGGAAGCATATGTCAGGTTATAGACAAGATAGATCAAGTGAATGCTTAGAAGAGTATAAAGGCAGTAGCAGTCTACTTAAGAGGGAAATCGGGAAAAGGGGACAGGAGATAGCTTTGCCAAATAGAGTTAAGGAGAATCCAAAGGGCTTTTACAAATACATTAAGGACAAAAGAGTAACTAGGGAAAGAATAGGGCTCCTCAAAGATCAGCAAGGCGGCCTTTGAGTGGAGTTGCAGGAGATGGGCGAGATACTAAACGAGTATTTACTGTGGAAAAGGACATGGAAGATGTAGAATATAGGAAAATAAATTGTGGCATCTTGAAAAATGTCTATATTACAGAGGAGGAAGTGCTGGATGTCTTGAAACACATAAAAGTGGATAAATCCCCAGGACCTGATCAGGTGTACCCGAGAACTCTGTGGGAAGCTAGGGAAGTGATTGCTGGGCCTCTTGCTGAGATATTTGTATCATCGATAGTCATAGGTGAGGTGCCAGAAGACTGGAGGTTGGCTAACGTGGTGCCACTATTTAAGAAGGGTGGTAAGGACAAGCCAGGGAACTATAGACCAGTGAGCCTGACGTCGGTGGGGGGCAAGTTGTTGGAGGGAATCCTGAGGGACAGGATGTACATGTATTTGGAAAGACAAGGACTGATTAGGGATAGTCAACTGGCTTTGTGTATGGGAAATCATGTCTCACAAACTTGACTGAGATTTTTGAAGAAGTAACAAAGAGGATTGATGAGGGCAGAATGGTGGCGTGATCTATATGAATTTCAGTAAGGCATTTGACAAGGTTCCACATGGAAGGCTGGTTAGCAAGGTTACATTTTGTGGAATACAGGCAGAACTGGCTCAAAGGTAGAAGACAGAGGGTAGTGGTGGAGGGTTATTCTTCAGATTGGAGGTCTGTGACCAGTGGAGTACCACAAGGATCGGTGCTGGATCCACTACTTTTCGTTATTTATATAAATGATTTGGATGTGAGCATAAGGGGTATAGTTAGTAACTTTGCTGATGACACCAAAATTGGAAGTGTAGTGGACAGCGAAGAAGGTTACCTCAAATTACAATGAGATCTTGATCAGATGAACCAATGGGCTGAGAAGTGTCAGATGGAGTTTAATTTAGATTGATGCGAGGTGGTGCATTTTGGGAAAACAAATCTTAGCAGGACTTTTACACTTAATGGTAAGGTCCTGGGGAGTGTTGCTGAACAAAGAGACCTTGGAGTGCAGGTTCATAGCTCCTTGAAAGTGAAGTCGCAGGTTGATAGGATAGTGAAGAAGGTGTTTGGTATGCTTTCCTTTATTGGTCAGAGTACTGAGTATAGATGTTGGGAGGTCACGTCGCGGCTGTACAGGACATTGGTTAGGCCACTTTTGGAATATTGCATGCAATTCTAGTCTCCTTCCTATCGGAAGGATATTGTGAAACTTGAAAGGATCAGAAAAGATTTACAAGGATGTTGCCAGGGTTGGAGGATTTGATCTATAGGGAGATGTTGAATAAGCTAGGGTTGTTTTCCCTGGAGCGTCAGACGCTGAGGGGTGACTTCATAGAGGTTTATAAAATCATGAGGGCATGGGTAGGGTAAATAGATGGGGAATCCAGAACTAGAGGGCATAGATTTAGGGTGAGAGGGAAAATATATAAAAGCGACCTAAGGGGCAACTTTTTCACACAGAGGGTGGTGCGTGTGTGGAATGGGCTGCCAGAGGAACTAGTGGAGGGCTTTTGCCCGAAACATTGATTTTCCTGCTTCTTGGATGCTTGCCTGACCTGCTGTGCTTTTCCAGCAGCACTCTAGTCTAGACTCTGGTTTCCAGCATCTGCAGTCCTTGTTTTTACCTAGAAGAACTGGTGGAGGCTAGTACAATTGCAAAATTTAAAAGGCATCTGGATGGGTATATGAGTAGGAAGGGTTTGGAGGGATATGGGCTTAGTGCTAGCAGGTGGGACCAGATCAGGTTAGTCAGCATGGACAAGTTGGACCGAAGAGTCTGTTTCCATGCTGTACATCTCTATGACTCTAGTATTATCACAGTTAAGTCTTTTGAACTCAACATAAGCCTGACCTAGTTCCTTCTTTAGGTTTCTGAATAGCTGTCTATATGCTTCTGATACAAATTCATAAATACTTAAAATAGCCTGTTTGACCTTTTCATAATCTCTTAACTCCTCATCTGACAGTGCTGCAAATAGCTCAGTGGTTCTGCCTATCAGTTTAGTGTGAACTAGCATTACCCACAAGTCCATTTGCCTAGCCAATTTTTCAAATGAAATAAAGAAGGCTTCACAGGGTAATCCAATTTGTGTACATCACTACCTTCTCTATGAATCTCTATCTTGTTAACTTGACTTTGCTGACTAAGTCGCAACTTCTGAAGTTCAAATTCCTTCTTTTCCTCTTTCCCTTTCTTCTCTCTCTTTCTGTTTCTTGTTTCTCTGTTTGCTCACCTGAGAACCTTCTCTCTCTTTCTTTTCCTTTCTCTCTCTTTCTTCTCTTTCCATTCTCTTATCTTCTAACTCCATTTTCCTCAATTGTAATTTAAGTTTTTCTAACTCTACTGCACTTGTCTGCTTCTCTGATACACCTAAGTGCTTGAGTAATTCCTTTACATGAACCCTTTCAAGTTTCACAACATTCTTCCAATAGGAAGGAGACCAGAATTGCACACAATATTCCAAACGTGGCCTCACCAATGTCCTGTACAGCCGCAACATGGTTGGGAGGTATCTGAAAGTAGGGAGCCAGAGTGCAAGATGGCAAGAGGGGGGTCAGATAAGTGATACAATGTTTACATTGGTCAGGACTGGTAGGAGATATCAGGCCTGGTCCAGCAAGACATAAGTTGAAACTTTATTGCTGGAACAGCACAGCAGGTCAGGCAGCATCCAGGGAACAGGAGATTCAACGTTTCGGGCACAGGCCCTTCTTCAGGAATGACATTCTTCAGCAAGACATAAGCATTTTTAACTCAGTAAAATGAGCCCCCTTCCAGTTAACTAATTTAATGCTTAATTGTTCCTATTCTGTTCTATAATTATTCTAAGCTTCCTGATATTATGATCACTGATCCACATTCTCCATTGAAATATATTTCACTAATTTAATTTAACTAATTAACTAACTACCTTAACTAATTTAAATATAATTCCACTGCAAAGGCATAGATGTTATGAAGATGTGCTTGTATGTCACATTAATTTGATAGCACATCTGTTGATTTTTACATATTGAACTTTAAAAAAAAGCTTTCTTTGAACTAACACCTTACCAAAACCAAAATAATTGAAACCTTTTCAGCATCAGATATTTAGGCTGAGACTTGCCCAGTTGCAACTAATAATGATGGTGATTAGTGTGTTTCATGATGCCATTGCTACCATGACCCAGGGTGAGTTATCTCACACAATCAGTGCTTTTCAACTTATTAATTAATTTGCAACTGAGCTGGACATTGGGCTTATTGTTTGATGAATTACACAGCAAACAAGATGGAAATGCCTGTCAGGATATTGCAGATTCTAAAACTCCAGTGCCCTATTTAAAACCTTGATGGACACTTCTGCAGATGCTGCAAGCCAGTAACTACCTCTCACACTTGGTGTTCCCCGCTAATTCTTAAACCATGTTACCTAAGTAAACTAAGCTCACTTTAGGTTCCTGGAAAAAAGTCACGAGACTATGCTGAAAGAGGTGATGGAGGGAAATTTAATCCTCTTCCCTGCTGACAGATCCAGTGTCCCTCATAGTGCAGCAGTCTAAAGACTGACAAAAGCTCCACAAAGTGCTGCTTCTCATAAAATCATACAATACAGTACAGGCCTTCGGTCTATCAAGTTTGTACTGTCAAAAATACACTAAATCTAAATTAGTCCCAGTGTGCACATCAAGTGCACATCCAAGCATCTTTTAACAGTCATGAGATTCCTGCCTTATTCGGCCCCCCACCCCGAAGTCATTTGATACAAATGTTTTAAATATATTGGACTTTGGATCATCGTATGCTGGGCAGCGGTAGGGGTGAAGCCAGGTATTGTGACTGAGGGAGAAATATTTAGTCATAGTGGTGGCATAAATGTGTTATTAGTAGCTCAACCATTACTTGAGCATCAGAGTTGTACACACCATGCAGGACTCACATTGACAGATATAGGAACTTTGTATTCCTCTTAATTATTGAATAGTGAATGACATTAGATTCTTACATTCCTACATTTGTTCCTTTTCTGCAACAAGTAAACATAAACACACTGAAGAAAGAAGGACAGTACTACCTACCTTAGTTATAATCATTTTGTTTACAACATCTCGAGCATGTACTTCTACTGTACAAATAGTCATGATCTTTTGCCTGTCTCCCACCGATAAGTTACCGATCAAAAGTGTGATAAGCGAATTCAGTTGACTGATCTTGAAGAAAAAATAAATAAATCTTTAACTTAACTGTTTCAAGCATATTTTTGAGTAAAAAAGATTATTAGAAAATGTAATGGATTTGTCATTAATTATTGCAGTTCACCAACTCTTTCTTACATCACAAAATGGCTGAGAGGAATTACTGAAAAAAATGTTTTAAAAATGTTGTTTATTAAAAGTTGCAGACATCCATGTTAGAAAAGTGTTTCTTTTAATAGAAATGGGAAAGAAAATCAGACACTCGATGTCTTGTGAAAGGGAAATTGTGTTTGATTAATATATGAGAGTTTTTTGAGGAAGTACAAACAAGGTGAATAAAAGGAAGTTGTCGATGGGGCGCATATGTTTTCCAGAAGGCATTTGACAAGGTGCCATATCAGGAATTACTGTATAAAATAACAACAGTAGTAACATATTAGATGCATAGGGGATGAGTTTCCTAACAGCTAATACAGTGTACATAAATAGACCTTTTTCATATTGGCAAGATATAACAAGCAGAATGTTGTAGGAATCAGAACTAGGCCTCAACTATTTACAATTTAATTCAATGACTAGGGCGAAGGGAACAAATGTATGGCAGTTAAAACTGCTTAATTGGAAAGATGGATAGAAGAATGAACACAGAAGTAAACACTGGTCTTCATACTAGACATGAAATATTAACCCTGTTTCTCTGTCTACAGTTGCTGAGTTTCACTGACATTTTCTGTGCTTGGTTCTGTGAAAATAGGAGAACCGTAAAGAAGGAATTTGATTGGTTAAGTGGCTGGACAAAAATTTGGCAGGTTTCCCTTTCATAAAACAACATTGACTGCTTGATTGCATTAAGATTTACTATGTGTCCTGCTATAACCTTCTTAATCACATTAAATAATAGCATGTTGCCAAAACAGATGCTCATCTTCCAACCTCTGGTTTCCTGTCTTCTATCTCCCCACCCCACTTTTCTTGAATAGAGGAGTTATATCTGTTGTCTTTCAATCTGGGAACATTTGTGGATCTAGCAGATGCAGTATAGTGTAAGTGAAATAACTGTACAGAGGCCGGTATCCCATCATCAAGTCACTCTTTATTTACATGTGCATAGTACATGGCCTCTGACCAACTAGCTCAGCACCAGCATGTAGAATGAGGAGACTCTGAATCTCCCATTTATCTTTTTTTTTGAGGCCTTTATGTACACACAGAGCATCTTTGACACTGATCCAACTCCTTCAGAACCAGCTTTCAGTGAACAGGATGTCTGTCACTCCTGTTCATTTTTTTACATTTTTTCCTTCTTTTAATTACCCCCACACTACCGCCTAACTGCGGTAGTGCTTAGATTTTTCCCAGCACTCGTGTTGTGTATGTACAGGTGTGAGACACAGTGAATGACTCAAGGTGCACGAATCTTTATTCAGTTTCCACCACCAGGAAGAAAGGAAACACCCAAGTGGCCAGTGACAAGCAGTGCCCATCACATCAAAGGGCAATGCTGCGTGATCAAACAGTGAAGGGGAGGGTGGGGTTAAATCAAAATAGAATTGGATGGGGAATCTCCCATTTTTTTCTTGTTTTTTTTTCTTTTTTTCTATAATCAAAAAGGAGAGTCCTTGCGCACACACACTGGTCCAGCTCCCTCAAGAGCCAGCTCTCAGATTGTGAGGATGTCCAACACGCCTGTTTATTTTTTTTCTTCTATTTTAGAACTTATACTCTTTTTTTCTCTTCCTTCCCACACTACCGCCTAACTGCGGTAGTCCTTATTTTTTCCCCAGCACCCATGTTGTGTGTGTGCAGGTGTGAGACACAGTGAGAGACAAAGGTGCACGAATCTTTATTCAGTTTCCACCACCAGGAAGAAAGGAAACACCCGAGTGGCCAGTGACAAGCAGTGCCCTTCACATCAAAGGGCAATGTTGCATGATCAAACAGTGAAGGGGAGGGCAGGGACTAAATCAAAATAGAATTGGACAGGCAATCGCCCATTTATTTTTTTTTTCCTTTTTCTCTTCTTTTTTTATAATAACCCCCACATTACCGCCTAACTGCGGTAGTGCTTATTTTTTCCCCCAGCACCCATGGTGTGTGTGTGTGTGTGCAGGTGTGAGACACAGTGAGAGACACAAGGTGCATGAATCTTTATTCAATTTCCACCACCAGGAAGATAGGAAAACACCCGAGTGGCCAGTGACAAGCAGTGCCCTTCACATCAAAGGGCAATGCTGCATGATCAAACAGTGAAGGGGAGGGCAGGGACTAAATTAAAATAGAATTGGACAGGGAATCTCCCATTTATTTTTTTTCTTTTTAAGGGGAGGACATTCCTATTCATCATGTTTTTTCTTTTTTTTATTTTCTTATTTTTTTTCTTTTTTTTGTGATCAAATCCCCTGTTTATTTTTTAAAAAATATTCCTCTTTATTGTTTTATATTAACCCCCACACTACCGCCTAACTGCAGTAGTGCTTATTTTTTCCCCCAGCACCCATTGTGTGTGTGTGCAAGTGTGAGGCACAGTGAAAGACACAAAGTGCAGAATCTTTATTCAATTTCCACCACCAGGAAGAAAGGAAAACACCCGGGTGGCCAGTGACAAGCAGTGCCCTTCACATCAAAGTGCAGTGCTGTGTGATCAAACAGTGAAGGGGAGGGCAGGGACTAAATCAAAATAGAATTGGACAGGGAATCTCCCTTTTTTTTTTGAAGGGGAGGGTAGGGACTGCTCCTGTTTATTTTTTTTTTTAACCCCCACACTACCACCTAAGTGCGGTAGTTCTCCTGTTTATATATTTTTTTTTCTACCACCTGACACTTCTTTTATTTTATTTTTTTATTTTTATTTTTTTTCTTTTTTTTTATTTTAACCCCCACACTACCACCTAAGTGTGGTAGTGCTTATTTTATCCCCAGCACCCATGGTGTGTGTGTGCAGGTGTGAGAAGGAAAACACCCGGGTGGCCAGTGACAAGCAGTGCCCTTCACATCAAAGTGCAGTGCTGTGTGATCAAACAGTGAAGGGGAGGGCAGGGACTAAATCAAAATAGAATTGGACAGGGAATCTCCCATTTATATCTGTCTGCCAGAGCTCCCTGATTGGTCAAAGTTAGCAACCCCAGTCAAAAATCTCATTGCCAAAAAGATCCACATGACCCTCATTCCAATCACTACATTCCTCTGCTCCCCCACCCCCCTCCCCACCCCTAATGCTAAACAGGGGGAGAGAACCCACAGTTTCTAACAGACTTTCTAGCAGTTCTGCAGGGCCAGGTATGTTTTGCTCCTGCCCTGTTAGCGAGGTGTTTTTGTGTTTTTGTTCAGGACCATCTAACCTACCCGAACTTTGTATGCCATGACCTTGTGTTGACCTCACCTTGTACCCATGCAGGGCCATTTCCATGGTTTCGATACTAAATTTCATCTCCTGAAGCAAAACGTTCCTCTCATATAGAGGAAACATGCGGCCGGCATTGGCGTTCCTGCTGCCAATTTACCCTTCTCCCCAGGACTGGAATATCCCCAGGACTGGAATATCAGGGTGCAGAGGCTTCTCCCCATCAGCAGCTCTGCTGGAGCTATCCCTAAAGTTGCATGAAGGATGGTCCTATAATCAACAGGAACCGAGATATTTTGGTATCGAATTAAGCTGCTGGCTATATCTTTAAGCCTGCCTTCAACATTTGGACTGCTCTTTCTGCCAGACTATTGGATGGTAGATGGTATGGAGTTATCCAAACATGCCAAATGTCATTTGACTTTAGGAAATACTTGAATCCCCTGCTGGGAAATGCTATTGTCTGTAAACAATACTTCCATGAGTCTGTGTATCATGAACAATGCTCACAGCTTTTCAGTCATCTTCCCTGAGTTTGCTGAATAAACTCTGTGCACATCCGGACACTTTGAATTGGCATCCACAGTGACCAAGAACATGAAATGATTGGCATAGTTGACGTGTAACTGAATCCAAGATTTACCCGACCATTCCCAGGAATATGGGGTGCTGCTGTCAATCACATTTGTCCTTGTTGGCACTCTGGACACTGCCCCACCAATGCAGCTATGTCAGCATCCAATCCTGGCCACCAGACATAGTTTCTTGCCAATACTTTCATCTTGGACACCCCTGGATGACCCTGGTGGAGTTCGGCCAGTAGCTAACGGTGATCTTTACTCGGGCTAATCACTCCTACTCCCCATAATAATATTTCATCCTTTACGCTGATACAGTCTAATCTTTGTTGTGATAGTCCATTACTTCCCCCATCACCACAGCTGTTTTAATATTGTCAGAATGGGATATTTTTCTATCCACAGTCGGATATTGTCAGCAGTGTCCAGAAGGGTGTCCAAAAAGTTGAAAATGTGAAGGACTCTTTCAGGGCAGACACCACCAGCCAGTCCGAGGCAGATCAAGGCATCGGCATTTGCCAATTGGCCTCCTGGACAGTATTTCAACTTGTCCTTCTACACACCGAGAATAAAGGCCTACTGCTTAATTCGACCAGACATTATGGGCAGCATGGCCTTGTCTTCATTAAATAGCCCCGGCAGGGGTTTGTGGTTTGTTACTATTAAAGGTATTCATGGAATTTTCTGATACCAAAAATAACTGGCACACCTTTGTTCTCTAAATGGGCATATTTGCATTCAACATCAGCCAAAGTCCAGGAAGCATATGCTGTCAGGCATTGTGCTCCATTGGGCTACTGTCGAAAGCTGATTGGAGTCAGATGTTCGCTGGTAGAGACGGCTGGAAAATGGGAAGCCTTTAGACATATTGTACATGTTATCTCTATGTTGTACATAGAGATTCTTGTTATCTCTTTGTTGTACATAGAGATATCAAGAATCTCTATGTTGTACATAGAGATAACAAAAATCCAGAAAAAGTGTATTCCTGTCAGGGTGAAAGGGAATGCTGGTAGGTATAAGGAATGCTGGATGACTAAAGAAATTGAGGGTTTGGTTAAGAAAAGGAAGGAAGCATATGTCTGGTATAGACAGGATAGATCGAGTGAATCCTCAGAAGAGTATAAAGAAAGTAGGAGTATACTTAAGAGGGAAATTAGGAGGGCAAAACGGGGACATGAGATAGC
>NC_057733.1:43008811-43023560 GCF_004010195.1 Chiloscyllium plagiosum | reverse complement strand
ATAGAGGTTTACAAAATTATGAGGGGCATGGATAGGATAAATAGACAAAGTCTTTTCCCTGGGGTTGGGGAGTCCAGAACTAGAGGACATAGGTTTAGGTTGAGAGGGGAAAGATATAAAAGAGACCTAAGAGGCAACGTTTTCACGCAGAGGGTGGTACGTGTATGGAATGAGCTGTCAGAGGATGTGGTGGAGGCTGGTACAATTGCAACATTTAAGAGGCATTTGGATGGGTATATGAATAGGAAGGGTTTGGAGGAATATGGGCCAGGTGCTGGCAGGTGGGACTAGATTGGGTTGGGATATCTGGTTGGCATGGACGGATTGGACCAAAAGGTTTGTTTCCATCTGTACATCTCTGTGACTCTATGGTGAGCCAACACTATTCTGAAAATATACCATGAGACATCACATACCAGCACCAACTCTCACTTGGGATCATTGTAGGCCAGTAGCTTGGATGACAAAAGCTACTTTTTCAATTCCCTAAAGGCTCCTTCTTGGTTGCATGATCATTTCCAAGCCTGACCCTTTTTCAAAAGTAGGCAAAAAGGTACCAAGATGGAGGCCTGGTTACTCCTGAATTTTTCGTAATAATACACCAACCCAAGGTAAGACCTAAGCTCTGGTACAGAACCCCTTTTGTTCACCCTCACTTTAACTCCCAACAGGTGTAACCTGGTCTCGTTGACTTTGTAGTCCAAGTAGGTCACTTTGGGTGCCTGGAACATACATTTTTATCTCCAAAGGTGTACGTCTGTCTTGGAGAAGTGTTTAAGCACTATGTCCAAGTTCTCCAAGTGCTCTTTATTGGTCTTCCCAGTTTGACATCCACATAAGTGGCAATCTGGGTTAGACCTTGTAAAATGCTCTCCATCATCTGCTGGAAAAGGGCATGATACCCCAAATGGCAGTGTGGTATATTGGCATAAATCCTTATGGGTATTAATTGTGAAGTACTTCAGGGACTCCTCATCCTGTCGCAATTGGAGGTCAGCATGGCTCATGTCCAGCTTCTTGAAGGACAGCTCCCACCACCAGTTTTGCAAACAAGTCCTTTATGCAAGGAACTGGGTATTTATCCAGCTGTGAGAAGCAGTTTATCGTTTATTTAAAATCTCACAAAGGTTAACCAACCTTTCAGGCTTTACAATTGATACAATCAGTGCAGCCCATTCTGCAAACTGTACCAGTTTGATGATTCTTTTGCTTTCCAGTCTTCTGATTTCCGCTTTGACTTTAGCACGCAAGGCAAATGGCACTGGGTGACTTCACAGAATTGCTTCCTGGTCAACATATAAGCAGGCCTTAGCTCTTTTGATAGTCCCTAGACCTAATTGAAAAACCTCCGGTTATTTAATTATGACTTCACTTACAAAGCCATTTTCTAATCAGAAAATGTTGTGCCAATCAAGGTGAATCTTCTTCAACCAATTCCACTCAATTAAGCTTGGGCCTGAGTCTATTATTACAATCAGTGGGAACTGCACCAATTGATTCTCGGTATATGTTCTTAGTCTGGCCAAAGTCTTGAGGAAACTTAAGGGTTGAAGTCCAGAGCAAATCTTGTAAAAGACTGGTTTGCAATCACTGATACAGCTGCACTGGTATCAACCTCCATTAGAACCACATGACTATTTTTGATCAGCATTTATTTGATTGGTTCTGATTTGGATGTTACTTAGCATTTTAACTGTTCCAAGCCACATGTAGGTAAACTTTCCAGGGTGTTTGCTTTCCTGGATAGAGGCCTATGAATTCTCTTACTCAAGGCAGGCCTCGAGGACCTCCTTGGTTGTCTCAGGTCCACATACCAGCAGCAACTATAGTGGCTTGCCAGCCTGGAT
Organism: Chiloscyllium plagiosum; assembly: GCF_004010195.1. Taxonomy (NCBI): domain Eukaryota; kingdom Metazoa; phylum Chordata; class Chondrichthyes; order Orectolobiformes; family Hemiscylliidae; genus Chiloscyllium; species Chiloscyllium plagiosum. The sequence continues at coordinate 43,021,713 of NC_057733.1, read as the reverse complement.
CCTGAAGAACATTTTGCTGAGGCTCAGTTTTGTTATGGGATTTTTCTGTGGGCTGACCTAGGGTCCCTCTACTCCGGATATGCCCTGCATGAGGCTCCACGAAAGCCTACACTCAAGTGGTGCTCCCCAAGCTCAGTCAGACAGGCAAGGGTGTCCATTTCCATTAGGATGCCCTGTAGCTCTACTTGCCACATCTTCTAAGGACAAAGCCAGTTGTAGTGTCTGTTTGAAATTCAGTTGGGCTTCAGCTGGTCAGTGCTTTTGCATGGCTACATCATTAATCCCACATACCAAATAGTTTCTCAGCATCTCATTCAGGGTTAACCCAAAATCACATGCTTCTGCCAGTTGTCTTAACATGGTCAAGAATTATGATATGGACTCCTCTGATTCTTGAACTGCTGAATTAAACTGATAGTGTCTCAAAGTTAAGGAGGTTTGGAGTCATAATATTCATTAGCTAAATACGTCAACTCTTGAAATGTTTTAGAATCTAGTGCCTCAGGGAAAGTTAGACTCCTAATAACTGAAAATGCTGCAGGTCCGCAAGCAGTCAAAAGAATTACTTGTTGATTTTCACCTACCTCCATGTCATTTGTCCAGAAAAAAAAATGCATTCTTTCCACATACTGGGCGAGTCTTTGATGCAGGATCAAATGAATCAAGCTTCCTAAATAAAGGCATGATGCTAGAAATGCTTACCTCTACTCAAAGATGACTGTTGCAAGTGAATTGTATTCAGAACAATACTGTTTTCTCTTATTGCCACTAAAATAACTGCACACAGATTGGTATCCTGTCATCAAGCCATCCTTTGTTTACCAGTGCACAGTACATGGACATCTCAGAGCCGGTCCTTAGGATAAGGAGACTTTCTGAATCTCCTGTTTATATATATCAGCCAGTTCTCCTGATTGGCCCAGGTCAACAACCCCAGTCAAGGATCTCATAGTCAATAAGATCTACCTATCCCCCTTTCCAATTATTACAGTAGAGAAATATGAACTTGTCCAATTTTAGAGGAAGAAATGTTTTTTTAAATGAAGCAATAACACAGAACTCAGTGATATAGAAATATCTGAGTGTTCTGGCATTTGAAACAAGAAATGTTAGTATGTCAGCACAGCAAGAGACTAATAAGGCAAGTGGAATTTTGTTCATTATTCTGAAGCAATAAAGAACTAAGGAAGACAAATGTTGCTTGCCATTTCAAGCAACTTTCCCTGAAGATGCAGCTGTTCAATTTTATTAGATGAATTGAAGGAGTGATTGAGTGCCTGCAATATTTCGGCAAGTATTATTCCCAACAATAAAGAACAATATCAAATTTGCACTCAATCTCCCAACTGAAAGCCAATTAATAAAGCGAATAATAATACTTAAGAAAAGAAAATATTTTTCCAATTTAGCAGACCTGCTTTTTCAGATAGTCTTTCATAGCATTTTCATAACCTTCTTCCAGTTTTGCAAATGTACTGCTAACTTCTCCATTCCAAACAATCTGTGTGCCAGTCAAAGCGATCTAAAATAAATGTTGTAACAATATGAACATTACATAATTGCTTAAGTATCACCATAAGTAATCATCTATAAATGACTATGTTACAGAGAAATAACAAGTGAGATTGCTGCAAGGTCAGAATGAGGTGTTCAAGCGGTTCAAATTAGTCAGGTGTATTTGCCAGCTTTACTTTGGAATCTTTACATTTTATCAGCATTTACTTTCCAACAGATGATACTGTTACTACTAGCTGGCAGGAGCCTCATGAATAACGTGCATACTCAGGACCTAAAATGCCATTAGGATTGCAATTATTATGTGATTTTAATCAAATCAAGAAAATCTTTGTTACTGATAAACCCATAAAATTAAAGTTTATGAAATTAGTTTCACAAATAGTAATGGCAATATTGAAGTTGTTAGGAGCTCAAGATACTTACATTATTGGCCCTTGGGCACTTGAATCATTCTAATGAATTATATTGTCTCCTTGCTTTCTGGAGGTTCATTGTATTTGGATCTGACCATGTCTCTGTACAATGAAGCATTGTTTCCTCATATTGAATGCAGAAACTCAACACTCCATACTTATTTCAGTAAATTTTGTACCTGTATATTTGATTTTAGAGATTCATGTAACCTAATTCTCATCCTTTTCAGAAAGGAAACTGAACTTACTTGAATTCAGAATCTGAAAATACAAATCCAAAAGTTCAGTTGATCTAGCCTTAATGAGAGATTTAGGTAACTTCCAACAATTGAAGTCAGACAGGATTGCATTTTGTTCCTTCCTCACTCCCTTCTTCAATAATGAAATTGTATTCATAATTTATTTCATCAAAAGAGCCAATTCCTGGACATAGAAAGTGTTATAATTTGATGGCTTACATACTACATTACCTTACCTGATTCTGCTAATATCCTGAAGTAGAACCCAAGTGAGACATGAATTTTCTTAAGTACTGTTATTTTCTCTATTACTTTTTTCCAATTAACTGAAATCTATTAAGCTATTTTCTTTTCACTTATCTTCAGATTCCCTTGTAAGGCTGGTACTTAGTCCTCTTCCACTAATGTGAAAATGAACACAAAACTGCCAAATTAACAGAACTATTTCCTTATTGACAATAACAATTACGATGGAATTCATTCTTTAATTGACCAGCATTCCCCTTTTACTATTTATGTCTTCTTCAAATATTTATATCTGGCAGCCACAGTCCTTCGTTTTATTTTCAACCAAAACTAACGTTTGTTGTTGCAAGCTATGATATATGCAACAGGTTCTTTTTACAAATTTCTGCTTGCATCTCATAATTTAGGTGTATCCCTTTAATACTTCTTAGAGATCTCCTAATGTGTTATAATCTGACCATACCTAAAGAATTTGATATACCAAAACTGCTGCAACTTGAAAAAGAACTCCTGAAGCAAGGTTTAAGATACATCGATAGATTCAAGGCCTCCTGAAGACTTTTTGGAAAATTTCATAAGAACACAGGAATTAAAAGCAGAATTATACTATTTTGCCCCTTAAGCCTGTTCCATCATTCAATAAGATAACTGCCAATTTGATCATGGTATAAATTTCAGTTAATGTTTTTGATTGATTGATTTCTTTGTCAGACAAAAACCTATCTAACCGCCATGACTGTAGCCCAACTGTTCTCTAGGTAAAAGAATTCCACAGACTAAATATCATCTGAAAGAAGAACTTCCTCCTTAATTATATCTTAAATGGGAGACCCCTGATTTACCCCTACCCCATCTTCAGCATTTATACCAAGATTTTCCTAGCTACAATCAGTTCTGAAGAAGGGTCACTGGACACAAAATATTAAATCTGCTTTCTCTCCACAGTTGCTGCCAGATCTGCTTCGTTTCTCTAGCAATTTTTGTTTTTGTTTCCGATTTCCAGCAGCCACAATCCTTTGGTTTATTTTCAACCAAAGACTAATGGTAGTTGTTGGGAATTGGCCTGGAAAGATCTTATAGGTTAATTACTGCTCTAAGAATACTGTAGATGATTTGACATTAAGATGCTGTTAAACTCAGAGACTAGTAGCTAGTTGGATGTTGAACTGGTTGATCAAAGAGGGACTGGTCCTGACCAGCTAACCATCAAAGAGGAAACCGATTTTGACTGGGCTTTTGGACAGGAGGAAGATAGGGTGCTCATTATGCTGTTTTGCCAGGCTTCTGCTTTTTCCTGATGGCAAGTCGTGAGGTTCTAAACAACTTCCCAGATGCTCATCCTCCATTTTGGACAGTCTTGGGTCAATGATTCCCAGGTGTTGGTGGGAGTGCTGCACTTCCCCAGTGAGGCCTTAGAAGCATATGCTCTTGGGCAACCGGGGGCCAGCCTGTCATTTCGATCTGAGAGTAGTCTGTCACTTGAAGGAGTCTTGTGTCAGTTATGTGGATGATGTGCACAGCCTATCATGTTGACCAAGGGTAGTCAGCGCCTCAATACTGGGGTGTTGGCTTGGTCGAGGATGCTGTGTTGTGGCATCTGTCTTCTCAGCATGTTCGCAGGACTTAGCAGTGTAGACTATCTACAAGATGAATTGCACAAATTCGCCAAAGGTCCTCAGTCAGCACCTTCCAAACCTGGGAACACCACCACTTTCAAGTTCCTCTCCAAGCCCTTCAGCATCCTGACATGGAAATATATCATCATTCCTTCACTGTTTCTTGGTCAAAATCATAGAACTTCCTCCCTAATGGCATTATGGGTCAACCTACAGGAGGTGGACTGCAGCTGTTCAAGAAGGCAGCTCACCACTAACTTTTCAAGGACAAGTAGGGACAGGCAATAAATGCTGGTCAGCCAATGATGCTGACATCCGACTCTCTGCTCCAGCAGCCTTGTTGTTCTTAAGCTGGTAATGGCCTTCTCTACTTCGTAGGGCTCAGATGTTGCCGATCTTGTGGTACGTAGCATGCTTAGGGATGTGGTCAAGGATGTTTAGATTGGTGACAGAGCCCTGGTTGAGGAGGTCTCTGAAGTGCTTCCCAGCATTGTTTAATGGCTTCTATGCCTATGAAAAGAGTCATTCTGCCCTTGGCCTGCAGTGGGGTGGGGCCTTGGGTGTTTGGTCTGTAAGTGGTCTTGACAGCACAGAAGAAATCCTGCACATCATGGTTTTCAGAAATTCGTTGGGCCTCTAGTACTTTCTCGACCCACTACCTATTCTTTATTTTGCAGGCTCGTTATTGGACCTCAGCCTTCAGTAATCTGTATATCTGCCCTTTCCCACACCTATATTTCTCTATTTTGAAAGTCAAACTCTAGAATGTGTGTGTGTGGTATGCACCTTACATCACATTACAAAGTAAATCATTATAACAAAACTATGTTACTTAAAATTATTTGGAGAGGGGATTTAATGTTATTTTCATAAAGGCATAAAGGAGGGGAGCTAAATTAGGCATCTGTATGATAGAAGTCCGAATCTGAAGAACAATTCTACTATTCCTAGGTTTTCCTTGAAAAAGCAAGGCAATGTGACAAGTATATGACATGCATATTGTTTGCCAACTATGTTTCAAATTCTCAGCCAATTTGGCATTAAAAATGTACTTGTTTGCACAGTTAGTGAATTCACATAGAAGATTTGGAAGATCATGTTTATTTGAATGCACTTAGTTGTGAACTACAGTTTATTTTGAGTGATGCTTCTATTTATCAAGTATAATACTTCTAGATGTATGGATAAATAAACAAGCTAAGAGCAAGAGTAGGCTGCACTACTGACTGATTGGATTGTGAACTCAGCTCCACATTCCTGTCTAACCCCTCTGATTCCCAAGAGTCTATCTATCTCTGTCTTAAAAATATTCAGTGATTCTGTCTCCACCACCTTAGAGGAGGAGAATTCCAAAGACCAATGATTCTGTGAGAAAAAATCTACATCTCTAGCTCATATGGGTGGCCCCTACCACAAAAGGAAACTTCACCCTTTCAAGACTCTTCAGGATTTTACATGTTTCAATAAAGTGGCATCTTATTCTTCGAAAGACTAATGGGTACAAGCTTAGCTATGCAACATTTCCTCATTAAACAATCCACCCACCCCAGGCATTTGTTTAGTAAACTTTCTCTGGTTCACTTCTAATGCATTTACATTTTTTCCTAAAATAAGGAGACCAATAATGTACACAATATTCTAAATTGATCTTAACAATACCCTGTATGACAAAACATAAATTTTCCTAATTTTGTTTTCAATTTCCCTTTGCAACATACAATAACATTCTATTTATTTTCCTAATTACCTACCTTTTTGTAGTTTATGCACAAGGACATCCAGATTCCTTTGCAACTCACCTACCAAAATGGATAATTTCACAATTTAACTGTTGAACATTTAATTCCATCTTGTCTTTACTGTACCTGTGCAGGGTATTCAAATATCCATTGCTCTCGAGGCTTCTCTTCATAAGCTACGACAGCTTCAGCGATTTCATGACGCAATGTGGCACACATTCTGTCTAATAGCCGATTTAACCAAATTTCAACCTACAAGCAATGCACATAACAAAGACAAGTTGAAAATAAATATAATTAGAGACAAATACATTAAAAAAAGAAAAAGTTTCATTTCAGAAACTGACCTTTTAAAAGTAAATGGTTTCACAGTTAACTAATCAAGTGAGCTATTATCACTGATTTACTACAGAAAGATGCAGCAGCAAATTTATATTTAGCAAGCTTGTCCTAAGAGTAATATGATAATCACCAAATACACTTTCTATTTTAACATTGCTTGCAGTGGGATCTTTTAAATTCAACCTGATATATCAGTTTTACAATTCATCAGAGAAATGACAGTGCAGCAATCCTTGGTATGAAACAAAGACAATAAATGCTGGAGATCTGTAACCTATACAGAGACTTGAATATGCTATCTAGGTTGAAACTTTTGTGCACAATAAGAAAGGGCTGCTGATACAAAAGCTGCAATTGCTGAAGAAACTCAGCAGGTCTTGCAGCATCTGTGGAAAGGATGCAGAGTTAACATTTTGAGTCCAGTGACTCTACATCAGAACTGTTAGTAGTTAGAAGTTCTAATTAAGGATCACCGGACTTGAAACGTTAACTCTGCGTTCTTCCTGCAAATACTGCCAGATCTGCTGAGTTTCTCCAGCAATTCCAGCTTTTGTATCAGCAGCCCTTAGTACTTTCGTATTGTGCACAAAAATTTCAACCTAGATAGTATATTCAAGTCACTGAATAGGTCTTTAACCTATTGACAATGCCTCAAGAGTTGAGCACCCAATGCCCAGAACTATTTTTGGGGCCTAACCACAACCTGAGAGGTTGGGGGAGGGCTGGTGAAGCAGTCTCAGCCTGTAAATTTCAAAGAGAAAGGTTGCTAATTGGCTGCAGGCTGAAATGGCCAGCCAAAAAAAAGCAGCAAAAGTGAGACAGAGAAATTAGGGAACTGGAGCTGGAGTTGGATGAACTTCGGATTATTCGGGAGAATTTCAAAGAGAAAGGTTGCTAATTGGCTGCAGGCTGAAATGGCCAGCCAAAAAAAAGCAGCAAAAGTGAGACAGAGAAATTGATTTTTTAAACTATTCTATCAGTTCAGATGAGTGCTGTAGATATCCAACATGATCAAGCACTTTCACATGAATTAAATAATCATTCCATTGTAGTTGATGTATTGACAGTCACCTGACCAGAGCAATCACATGGTTTATCAAATGGCACATATTCCTGTTCTTTACTGTACATGCCAATACCAACTTTCATTGGATTGTTATCTGCGTCCAGTTGGAACTTCAGTTTAGCCATGTTATCGAATAGCTTAGACAAATGTTGACTCACCTAGAATATAAAGGAATATTAATCACCATAATATTAATCATTTATCCACACTTAGATTGCAAAAGTATGTCACATTAGAAGTTATTCTATTCATCTTGCACAATTTCTTGCTGAATAGCATATGACCAGTTTCAATCCCAGAAGGGATGAAAAGAGATCAGAATTTTTGTTTTAAGCAATTTTTATTTTAAGTTGACACTTGCTGGAATTAGGCAGAAGTGGGTACTGCGGATGCTGGAGATTAGAGTGATGCTGGAAAAGCACAGCACATCAGGCAGCATCTGAGGAGCAGGAAAATCAATGTTTCGGGCAAAAGCCCTTTATTAGGAAATGGACTTGCTGGAATTAAGATGGCAACTAGCAACAACAGAATATGTTCCAGAAACCACCAGTGGATAATAGCAATGCTGCAAGCATCACCCTGCTGGAATGTCACACACTTGCATTATGTAGACATTCTAGTCAAAGTCACACAATGGAACTGCAAACAATGCATCTCCACAGCTGGAAGAATGCTGTGAAATGTTCAAGATGTTGCTAGCACCTTCACAGTTTATTTCCTATGACACACAATGGCTTTTGGCCAGCTGCATAAAGTCATATTGTAAACCAAAGTGACACACTTTGGAAGCCCAACCATGTGACTGATTTTAAAAAAAGTAGTTTTAATTATACAGCTTTGAACTCTTTCACCTTTGGGATATCATTGGGCTTTAAAACAAGAAAGCAGATCCAGGCTTAGCTACAGACTGCCTCGACTCTTGACCTCTCTCAAAGTCTGATTTCCAGAAATAAACCCATTTTTGCATGAAAAGTGAACTAAATTCCAGTGTATAAGTGCATATTGCTACATCTCAACTGCATTCACTATGTCTGAGTGTCTATGAAAAGGAACTCTCCAATTAATTGCTAAAACTCACCAGACATTGATTTACAGAAGTAAGTATTCACCTGATCTATGCCCTTCATGATTTTATAAAAAGCTTTGTGAAGTCATCCCTCAGCCTTCAAAGCTCCAGGATTAAAAGCTTCAGCCTGTTCAGCCCCTCCAGCCTCTCCTTATAGCTCAAACTCCTGTGCCAGCAACATCCTTGTAAATTGTTTCTACACCCTTTCAAGTTTAACAACATTTTTCCTAAGCAGGGCAACTATAGAATTGTATGTAGTATTCTAAAGGTGGCCTCACCAATTCCTATACAGCCTCAACATGATGTCCAACTCCTATACTCAATGCACTGACCAGTGAAGGCAAGTGTGCCAAACACCTTCTTTACCACCCTGTCTAGCTGCAATTCCACTTTCAAGGAACTATGCACCTGCACCTCTTGGTCTCTTTGTTTGGCAATACTCCCCAGGGCCCTAGCATTAATTGTCTAAGTCCTGTCCTGGTTTGCCTTATCAAACTGCAATACCTCACATTTGTCTAAATTAAATTCCACCTGCCAATACTTGGCCCACTGACCTTTCTGATCAAGGTCTCATTATACTCTGAGACAACTTTCTTCTCTGCTCATTATACCATCCAAGTTTGTTCACCATATACAAGCATAAAACAAAAGTGTGATAGAGTATTCCTCAATTGTCTAGATAGTGCAACTCCAGCAGCACCCCTGAAACTAACCATCATGTGGGACGAAGCTTGATTGGCACCTTCATCCACCAGCTAAAACTTTTAGTCCCTCCACAATCTGCCCAATAGAGCTTGAGTGTGTACCGTCTACAAGATGCATTGTGGCAAATGACATAGCTTGCTATGGCCTCACCTTCCAAATCCATGGCCTCTACCATTTAGATGGACAAAACCAGCAAGTGTATGGGAACAACATCTGCAAGTTTGCCTTCAAGTCACACAAAACCATTGACTTGGAAGTATACTGTAAATCCATCATGATTTCAGGGTCCAAATTATGGAACTCACATTCTAACAACACGTTGGATGTAACTAGCCACAAGGGTATAATCACTAACTTCCCAAGTTCAATTGGTTAAGTGCCATAAATGTTGACCTTGGCAGAGATACTTCCAGACTATAAAGAGATTTTTTTTAAATGCCTGATGCCTCAATATCTCAGTGTAAAAAGCTTCAGCACATAACAGAATCAATACTTTTTCAAAACATAATAAACAGAAAATTATGAAATTAATATTAAAATAAAGTTAAAAATCACACAACACCAGGTTATTTGGAACAGGTTTAATTGGAAGCACACTTGCTTTCGGAATGACGCCCTTCATCAGGTGATAGTGGAGGGCTCAATCCTAACACTAAGGGTGTTAGGATTGAGCACATACACTATCACCTGACGAAGGAGCGTCGCTCCGACAGCTCGTGTGCTTCCAATTAAACCTGTTGGACTATAACCTGGTGTTGTGTGATTTTTAACTTTGTACACCCCAGTCCAACACCGGCATCTCCAAATCAATATTAAAATAGTTAGTGTTCAGAATACTTTAGACAAGAACACACCATTGATTTCACAACAGCAACTAGAAATGAGTGTGATCTTCAAAGTGGAATGTAATTTTTAGTCACAAAATTGGCAACTGTCTAATTATGCATGGAAAATATTTGCTTACTGTACTTAGTTGTCTGAAAAAGCTATACATTCAGATTTATATTACCACAAAACTATTCAGTATAATACTGAAAATATAGATCAAAGTGCCTCACCTCTAAAGGGTTGTTACCATTAGATAATATATCTAGCAGGTCGGCAGAAGATATAAAGTAGAATCTAGGAAAGGCCAGTCTTTTTGTCTCAAGGTATTCAGCCAAGGCTTTTTCGCAAAGTGTTAAACTAAATTGAAATGACAAAAAAGGAATTTTCTAAACATCGGAAGTTAGAATTGATAAAAAAATTCTGAAGGTGCTAGAAATCTAAATAAAAAACTGAAGATGCTGCAAATACTCAAAAGGTCTGGCAACATATGTGGACAGAGAGAATGTTTGTGGGTGAAATCTTGCGCTGTCCCCAAGGAAATTTTGGTGGTAATGGGATATTTAGTTAGGTGGGGACCTTGCTACCTTCCTTCCTTTCCTTTGATTAAGTTACAGGTGGGAAATCAAGTGAATAGTTTTCTTGAATCTCCACTTGAGGCTGCTAAATGGACAATGAATCTGCACAAGAGCCTCATCTCACTACCTCTGAGGGATGGTTATATTGGGAGACCAACAGGAAACTCTGATATGTTTGCTTGTGGATACCCAGCTGGGTCCCTCATTCAAAGGCATTCTATGCCTGATTGAGAGGTTCAGTATCAGAAGGCAGAAAGACAGAAGCAGAGAACAAGGTAAGACTGCATAAATGAAACTAAATGACAATAAATGAAACTGCATTTATTTCAATGCAAGAGGCCTAACAGGCAAGGCACACGAACTCAGAACATGGTTGGGAACATGGGACTGGGATATAAAAGCAATTACAGAGACATGTCTCAGGGATGGACAAGACTGGCAGCTTAATGTTCCAGGGTATAGATGCTGCAGGAAGAATAGAAAGAGAGAGGGAGTGGTATTTTTGATTAGGGTTAACATTATGGCTATACATGGGGATGATATTCCTGGGAATATATAAAGGGAAGTTATTGGAGTGAAACTGAGAAATAAGAAAAGGATGATCATTTTATTAGGATTGTACTATAGACCCCACAATAGTCAATGGGAAATTGAGAAACAAATTTGTAAGGAGATCTCAGTTATCTGGAAGAATTATAGGGTGATTATGAGAGGGGATTTTAATTTTCCAAACATACACAGGAACTGCTATAGTGGTAAGAGCTTGGATGTAGAGGAATTTGTTAAGTGTGTACAGGAAAATTTTCTGATTCAGTATGTGGATATATGTACCAGAAAAGGTGTAAAATGTGACCTACTCTTGGAAAATAAGGCAGGCAGGTGATTGAGGTGTCAGTGGGGGAGCACTTTGGGGCCAGTCACTATAATTCTATTAGTTTTAAAATAGTGATAGAAAAGAATAGACCAGATCTGAAAGCTAAAGTTCGAAATTGGAGAAAGGTCAATTTTGACAGTTTTAGGCAAGAACTTTCAAAAGTTGATTGTATTCAGATGTTCACAGGTAAAGGGACAGCTAGGAAATGGAAAACCTTCAAAAATGATTTAATGAGAATCCAGAGACAGGATGTTTCAATTAGGGTGAATGGCAAGGCTGACAGCAGTAGAGAGTGCTGGATGACTCAAGAAAGTGAAGTTTTGGTTAAGAAAAAGAAGGAAGAATATGTCAGGTCTAGACAGTAGGGATTGAGTGATTCCCAAGAAGAGTATAAAGGCAGTACAAGTATACTTAAGAGGGAAATCAGGAGGACAAAAATGGACATAAGGTATCTTTGGTAAATAGTGTTAAGGAGAATCCAAAGGGATTCTACAAATACATTAAGGAGAATAGGGCCACTTAAAGTTCAGCAAGGCTGCCTATGTGTGGAACCACAGAAGGTGGGGGAGATATTAAACAAATATTTTGCACAACATTTGCTGTGGAGAAGGATATGGAAGATAGAGGATGTGAGGAAATAAATAGCAACATCTTGAAAAAATGCCCATGTTACAGAGGAGGAGATGCTGGATGTCTTAAAACACATCAGGGTGTATAAATCCCCAGGACTTGACCAAGTGTACCTAGATATCGGCGGGAAACTTGGGAAGTAATTGCTGTGCCCCTTGCTGAGATATTTGTATCATCGATGGCCACAGGTGAGTTGTTGTAAGACTGGAGGTTGGCTAACGTGGTGCCACTATTTAAGAAAGGTAGTAAGGAAAAGCCAGGGAGTACAGATCGGTGAGTCTGATATTGGTGGTGGGGCAGTTTTGGAGGGAATCCTGAGGGACAAGAGTTTCTATGTATTTTAGAAAGGCAAAGACTGATTAGGGAGAGTTAACATGGCTTTGGGCATGAGAAATCATGTCTCAATGGCTTGATTAAGTTCTTTGAAGAAGTAACAAAGAGGTTTGATAAGGACAGAGCAGTGGATGTGATCTGTATAGGCTTCAGTAAGGTATTCAGCAAGGTTTCTCATGGTGAACTGGTTAAGAAGGTTAGATGACATAGAATATAGAGAGAACTGGCCATTTGATTAAAAAAAAAACTTGCTCAAATGTGGGAGACAGGCTGGTGATGAAGATTTATTTTCTAACTGGAGAACTGTGACCAGTGGTGTGCCACAAGGATCGGTGCTGGGTCCACTGCTTTTCATCATATATATAAATAATTTGGATGTGAACATAGGAGGTATGGTTAGTAAGCTTGCAGATGACACCAACATTGGAGGTGTAGTGAACAGTGTGGAAGGTTACCTCAGAGTAAATGGGATCTTGATCAGATGGGTCAATGGACCAAGAAGTGGGAGATGTTGTTTAATTTACATAAATGTGAGGTGCAAAGGTGTGATTTGGAAAGGCAAATCAGGGCAGGACTTAAACACATAATGGCATCTGCTCCCAGGAGGACCAATTCCAAAAACGTACAACCCAGATGGCCTCCTTCTTCAAGGACCGCAATTTCCCCCCCGACGTGGTCGACGATGCCCTCCACCGCATCTCTTCCACTTCCC
>NC_057733.1:42986811-43007753 GCF_004010195.1 Chiloscyllium plagiosum | reverse complement strand
CTTGACCTCTTTCCACCTATCGCATTTCCAACGCCCCTCCCCCAAGTCCCTCCTCCCCACCTTTTATCTTAGCCTGCTGGACACACTTTCCTCATTCCTGAAGAAGGGCTTATGCCCGAAACATCGATTCTCCTGTTCCCTGAATGCTGCCTGACCTGCTGCGCTGTTCCAGCAACACATTTTCAGCACTTAATGGCTATGTCCTATGGACTATTGCTGAATGAAGAGAGTGTAAGTTCATAATATAAAAGAAGAAATAAATAAAGCAGCCACTAACCGTCCCTGTAGCTCTTCCAATCTGTCATACAAACCAGGTTTATTTGTTGCTACCACAACATTTGGAGTCTTTATTGCATCTGCCATGATTTCCTGCAGAGTATAAAATGGTACATTAGCCACCTAACAGTGCATTTTTAATGTTTCAAGTGGACTAGTCCTTCAAATATTAGTTTGGCTTAGTTCACATCACAAATGGCACAAGTTTAATCACAATTTATCTGATTTTATTATGTTATCCATTTACTCTGTCATTCTTGTTCAAGATATAGAGGATACCTCCCAAAATAAGATTCAGAAATGGCGATTCTACATCAATGTACTTTAAGACTCAACTCCCAAAAATCTTTTCATAGTTGTAGGACACTTCCACATGAGGAACAAAAGCTTTAAAAGTAAGCTTTGTAATGACAGCTAATCAAGATCTAACACAAACAAGAACAGTAACAGCTTACATTTATATACACTTTAACATAGAAAATTGTCTGAAAATCCTTCATATGGTTGTACTCAGACAAAAATGGACACTAAGACAAAAAGGTGACAATAAAAGGGATGTTCAGAAGCTTGAAGAGAGATCATAAAGGCAGAGGTGCCAACAAGTGTGGGAGTTTAATAGTTTAGCAATGGAAGGGGAATGATCAGTTTTCCCAGTTCAGGGTATTTCTAGTTTTTATTTAGCTGTAGCAGTTACAAGATGTTGGAGTCCAGAAGTGTTGCAAGCTTCAGTAAAGGATTCTACTGATTTTCTCTGAAATCTCTGAAATCAATGAGAAAGATGTAGCATTTCTCAGTAAAATTACATCTATGATGGTTTCAAATTGAAAGAGGTATACCCTTGTACAAATTAGTGACAGACCAGAGATGTAAAATTTTAGAAATCAGCAATGATGACTTTAAAAATGGGAAAATTAGCATTTGAGAGTAAATGGTCAAGAAATATATAAACAGACAGCAAGAGCTTCTCAAACAGTATAAAAAGGAAGAATAGAAAAGGTTGATTCATTAGAGGGTGTGCATGGTGAATTTTAATCAAAAGCAAGGAAATACCAAAGATGTTAAACAAACATTTTAAATCTTTCTTCATTGTGAAAAAATTCTAATAATAAATGAAAATCAAAAGGATTAAAGGAGAAATGAACTGAGAACAATCATTGTGACAAGTGTAAAATCTCTATTTAAGAAAGGAATTTGACAAAAAGCATGGAACCATAGACTTGAGAGGTGGTGGCATAGCGGTATTGTAAACCACAGATTTAGAGTGCATCGGTTTACACGTTACCAGAGAAGATGATGAAATTTAAACTTAATTCATAAACTTGAATTTAAAAATAAATGCCAGTTTAATTATAATGATGAAACCTTTGTTGATTGTCATAAAAAACTTATCTGGTTCATTAATGTTCTTCAAGGAAGGAACATCTGTCATCCTTACTTGGTCTGATTTGCATATGATTTAAAATCCATTGCAGTATGGTTGACTCTTAAATATCCTCTGAAATGATCTCACAAGCCACTCAGTTGTATCTAACCACAACAAGGTTTGACAAAAGCAATGACATCAGGCAGATCATCTGACATTGACCAATGTGAAGTAATTCCACAGAGGCCAGTGTACTGTCACCAAGTCACCCTTTATTTACATGTAGATTAGATTAGATTAGATTACTTACAGTGTGGAAACAGGCCCTTCGGCCCAACAAGTCCACACCGACCCGCCGAAGCGTAACCCACCCATACCCCTACATTTACCCCTTTACCTAACACTACGGGCAATTTAGCATGGCCAATTCACCTGACTTGCACATCTTTGGACTGTGGGAGGAAACCGGAGCCCCCGGAGGAAACCCACGCAGACACGGGGAGAACGTGCAAACTCCACACAGTCAGTCGCCTGAGTCGGGAATTGAACCCGGGTCTCTGGCGCTACGAGGCAGCAGTGCTAACCACTGTGCCACCGTGCCGCCCACATGTGTGTAGTACTTGACACTGCTCCAACTTCCTCAGAGCCAGCTCTCAGGATCAACAGTATCCCTGACACTCCTGTTTTTATCTGTCAACCAGAGCTCCCTAATTGAATCAGTTCCACACCTTGCTGACCAGGTTACCATCACTACGTTCCTCCCCATTGAAGTCCAGGGACATAGGTCTGTTTTATTTTCTTGTAGCCTGTCCAGGGACATTTTCACTATGGGTCCAGTTCCTTCAACTCACCCTCGGATGCAGGCAGTGCCTGCAACATCTTGGAAGATATTCATCCACTTCTTCAGGTGGTAAAGGTGTTGAGGTGCAACATCCTCTGTGTCCATCTCAGACTCTAAAGTTACTTTGTAACTAGAGAGACGGAGATAAACCACAGGTTCTGATGGGCTTCCCAGCTGTTCTGAGGGGTCGGGTTTGTTTTGCTTCTTCCCTGTTCATGGTCCACATGCTTGTTCAGGTCCGCCTCTATCCAAACTTTACACGTCATGGGACCTGACCTTGTGGCAAATTTGCCTCTTACCTTTGCAAAGCCATTTCCGTGGTTTTGACACAAAACTTCATCCCCTGAAGTAAATTGTCCACCTCTTTTAGGGGAGTATTGTGTCCAGTATTGTTGTCCCTGGTGCTGTTTCACCCTGCTCCCCAAGTCTGGGAAAATAGATTAGATTACTTACAGTGTGGAAACAGGCCCCTCAGCCCAACAAGTCCACACCAACCCTCCAAAGAGCAACCCAGCCAGACCCATTCCCCTACATTTACCCCTTCACCTAAAACTACAGGCAATTTAGCATGGCCAATTCACCTAACCTGCACATTTTTGGACTGTGGAGGAAACCGGAGCACCCAGAGGAAACCCACGCAGACACGGGGAGAATGTGCAAACTCCACACAGACAGTTGCCTGAGGCGGGAATTGAACGCTGGTCTCTGGCGCTGTGAGGCAGCAGTGCTAACCACTGTGCCACTGTGCCACCATGCCACACACATTTTTAACCTCATGCATAGTCTTCTCCCCAGAAGCAATTCTGGTGAAACTTTCCCTGTAGTTGCATGAGGAGTGATTTGAAAGGCAAATAGGAACTGGGATAGTTTGGTATCGAGTGAAGCTGTAGGCTGTAACTTTAAACCTGCCTTCAAAATTTGGAGACCTTTTTCCATCAGACCATTGGGCAATGGATGGTATGGAGCTGTCCTTAAATGCCAAATCCCATTCATCATGAGGAAATATTCAAATTCCCTGCTGGTAAATGATGGTCTATTGTCTATGACCAACATTTCCGGGAACCCCTTTATTGCAAAAGATGTTTATGGCTTTTCTACCATCATCCTCATGCTTGATGAATGAACTTTCTGCACATGCAACCACTTTGAGTGGGTGTCCACAATGACAAAGAATGTTAAGCCTATGAAAGGGCCCACATAGTTGATGTGCAACCAAGTCTAGGATTTACCCAGCCATTCCCAAGAAAGCTGAGGAGTTGCTTCTGTTAAGTCTTGTCCTTGTTAGCAGCTTGGGCACTGCCCATCAACGTAGCTATATCGGCATCTAATCCTGGCCAGCAGACATAACTTCTCATCAATATCTTCATTTTGGACACCCCTGGATGACTCTGGCAGCGACTTCATTCAAGACAATTACTCTTGCTCCAATAATAAATGCCATCCTGTACAGTTTTCTGGTCTCACTGGGTCCAAAAAGATTTCAGTTCTGGTTGTGATGGCCCTTTTGTTTCCCTTATCACTACCAGTTGTTTTAGTATTGCCAGGACTGGATCATTTTGCGCTCACAGTCTGATGTTGTCCTCAGTGAGCAGAACAGTGTCCAGAAAGTATAAAATCAGAATGGTCTTTTCCAGTTCCAGCACCACCGGTGATGTCTCTGCCAGCAGCAGGAGACGGCTCAAGGCTTCCGCATTTGCTACTTGGCATCCTGAATAATATTCCAGCTTGTAATTGTACGCACTTAGAATGAGCCCACTGTTGAATTTGACCTGTAGTTATTGATGGTATGGCCCTGTCCTGATTGAGGAGCCTCAGCATGGGTTTGTGGTCCATTACTATTTCGAATTTACATCTATGAAGGCATTGGTGGAACTTTCTCACACCAAAGATGACCGCTAAACCTTCCTTCTTTATCTGGGCATACTGGTACTCCCAATGAGCTGGGAAGCATATGCAATTAGACATTCCTTTCCATTGAGCCATCCGTGAGCCAACACTACACTGGTATCATACAGGGAGGCATCGTATGTCAGTACCAGATCTTACTTGGGATTATAGTATGCCAACTCTTCAGACATTGATTGCTGCTTCTTCACTTCCCTAAAAGTTACACCTTGGTTACAAGACTATTTCCAAGGTTGACCCTTTTTCAAGACAGATGTAAGGGTGGCAGGCTGAAGCCAGGTTATATATGAACCTTTCAGAATAATTCACCATTCCAAAGAAAGACCTAAGCTCCAGCACAGAGGTGCAAGTCAGGACATCTTTGATCGACCTCACTTTATCTTCCAATGGATGTAACCTGGTCTTGTCAACTCTGTAGCCAAAGTAGGTCACTTAGGGTATCTGGAACACACATTTTTCCTTTATAAAATGTACGCACACCTGGGAGAAATGTCTAAGAAATACGTCCAAGTTCTCTCATTACAATTTATTGGTCTTCCCTTATTAGTACATCACCCAGGTAAATGGCAATGTGGGACAGATCCTTGTAAAATGTTCTCCATCATCCCCTGAAAAATGGCATAGGCTGATGATACCCCAAATTCAGTCTCATACATTGGTACAAACCCTTATGGGTATTAATTGTGGCATACTTCTGGCGATCCTCATTTAAACATAATTGCAGGATTGCATGGCTCATCCACCTCATGGGGTCTGGAGTGAATATTAAGGACTCTCAGGGCAACTTCCTCTTGACTGTATACAACTGTGCTGCCACCTCTGCTGAGTCTGTCCGGCCAGTGGGACAGGACACATCCCGGGTGGTGATCGCCTTGTCTGGGACATTGTCTATGAGAATGACTGTGTCAGTCTGTTTCTTCTCTCGTCTGTGGGACAACTCTCCCAATTTTGGTACTAACCCCCAGACATTAGTAAGAAAGACTTTACAGAGTCAACATAGATATTTCTGCCATTGTCTTTTCCGGTGCCTAGGCCAATGCCAACTCGTCCATCAGTTTCATCTCTTTGTTCAGACTTTGTAGCAATTCATAAAATCATAGATTCCTGACAGTGTTAAAGCAGGCTATTCAACCCAACAAGTCCACACCGCCTCTCTGAAGACCATTTCACCCAGGTCCACCACCCTAACCCTGCATTTCCCATGGCTAATCCACCTAGCCTTTACATCCCTCGACACTATGGGCAATTTAGCATGGCACCCATACCCACCTAACCTGCATATCGTCGGATTTTGGGAGGAAACCCATGCACACATGGGGAGAATGTGCAGATTCCACACAGGCAGTCGTTCAAGGCTAGAATCAAACCCAGATCACTGGTTCTCTAAGGAAGTAGTGTTATCCACTGAGACACCATGCTGCCCAATTGATACAACTGAGTGACTTGCTAGGCCATTTCAGAGTGCAGTTGAAAGTCAACCACATTGCTGTGGATCTGGAATCACATGTGGGCCAGACCAGGTGAGGGCAGCAGATCTCCTTCCCTAGTGAGCCAGATGGATTTCTCCAACAATTGACAATGTATTTATGGTCATCATGAGATACTTAATTCCAGATTTTACTTTTATTGAATTCAAATTCCACCATCTTTCTGGTCCCCAGAATCTTAGACTATTAATCCAGAAATTCAGCTAACAATGAAACCACTAGGCTATCGCCTCCCATTTATACTGCCCTGCATTCTGATCTGGCTTGCATACAAATTGACCTGTAAGTATACTCAAGAACAGAACCTCTTCACAACTAGGGGACTGCCTATAGCTAAAGGAAGAGGAGCATAGGAAACTTTACAATTCAGATTAATTAGTTGGCATCCAATAAGAACTTCCCTTGAGTAAAAGAGATATGCCGTCATTTTCAATGTTAATACGATTGAAATGACAACATTCATTTTGTGATTGCAAGCTTTTGGAATATTGTCACCTTTTTCTTAGATGAGATGTCATCAACACTGTCAATGCTAGTATTTGTTGCCCAACCCAGATTGAAATGAATGGCTTGTTATTGGCAATAAAGAGTCAATAATGAATTGGGAGTCAGATGTAGCCAGACAATGTAAGGATTTCAGATTTCCTTCACCAAATACCTGCACTGAACCAGATAGGTTTATCAACAAAAAAACAAATTAATGATCACCAAAAACTAGCTTTTAATTCCAAATTCTATTAATATTCCAACAGCTGCTATGGTCAGATTTGAATCCATATCCCCAAAGGAATTGAATTTAGTCTTCTGAGTCATTAGACCAGTGACAGTATCACTATGCCACCCTCTCCCTTTAAATGATCCATTTAGAACAATAACTGACGAATCAAACAATGACTGTTTTTACATTTTTGCTGTGAAAACTACATACTTTAAAGTCAACATCAATCACTTCAAAACGCTTGCTGTCCTCAGGCAGCTGCATACGGATGTCTTCAGAACCAATAAAAATGCTCTCAAGATGAACCCAAGTTCTCTGAACTTCAAACCATATTGAAATGACTGCATCTGCTGTAGACAACTTTTGTTGCCAGCTTGAGACCTCTTTGAGGAAATATGCAATATATTTAGAAGTTATTAAGTTTTGCAACTGAACTTGATTGTCCTCCAATGTCTCTACTAGTTCATCACTTCCTTTTAATAACATAATTCCTGTCCTGCCATGAACTTCATGTTCAAATTCCATGGCACTCCAAATGTTATCGAGCTGACCTAACACCTGTAAAATACAGAATTAAACATTTGTTTTGTTAAAGTTAATCAATTTATCCTTTTAAATTTGTAATTTTTGATGTTTAATTTTAATAAAATATGCACACATAATAACTTCAGTACACACAGACCAAGCAATAGCATGGTAATGAAGTGGGCGGTTGTTAGAACTCATGCGGAGGTTGGAGGCACTGTGATGATCTGCAAGGCTGAGAGTTACTTGACTAGCACATTCGAGAAAATGGTCACATCTCTGCTTAAGATCATGGAGGAATGTGACCGCCAGGAAGATTAAGAGAGCCAGGCAAGTAGTAAGGAGTCCCCTGAGAAGATCTTGTTTATTCAGGTAATTGGTTTATATTTCAGATAATGGTGAGGGAGACCATTTCTTGGAGGAGTGGAGTAGAGCAAAATCAGTTACATCATGGCTGTGCTGGAAGGGAGGAAGAAAGAGGCAGAGCAGTATTGATAGGGAATTCTTTAGTTAAAGGATCATGTCGGCATTTCTGTGGCCACAGACATGACACCAAGATTATATGTTGCCTCTCTAGTGCTAGGTTAAAGACTATCATGGAATGCAGGACAGTCTTCGGGGGCAGGAGAACTGTCAGAGATCATCGTTAACATTGGTACCAATGACTTTAGTAGAAAGAGGGATGAGGTCCTGAAAACGCACTTCAGATAGCTAGGAAGATTGAATGGCAGTACCTCAAAAGCAGTAATCTCAGAAATTCTCCCAGTCCCATAAGAGTGAGCATAGGAATAAGAGAACTGAGTAACTGAATTTGCAGCTGGAGAACTAGTATAAGCAAGAGGAAGGGTGACAGATTTCAGAGGCATTGGGCATAATTCTGTGGCAGATGGGATCTGTACAAAATGTATCTAACATCCTCACAACGGGATTTAATAATGCAGTTACGAAGGATTTAAACTAAATTGGTACAGGGAAGGAAGCAAAGAAGAAGCTCAGAGTGAAGCAAAACTGTTAATAGGAAGTAGAAATATAGCAAGCACAAATAAAATCCAGATGAAGCAAAGTATCAAATGGGATCAGAATAGAGAATATTATTAAAAGGCAGAATTAAAGAAACTCCATTTAAATGCAGATTAGATTTGCAAAAAGGTTGTTGATTTAAAGACACAAATTGAGGTGAATGAGTGTAATTTATTTGCCATTACAGAGATGTATAGAGCATATGTACTTGTGTATAGGGTCACTAAATTGAGAACTGAACATCTAAGAATACTTGGAACTTAGGAGGGATAAGCAAAAGGGGAAATGGAAATGAGGCCAGATAGCCCTCCTCAAAAAAAAAGCAGTCATAAATTTGTAAACGGAGATCTTCAAAGAACCAAAGGTGCAACCCTTCCTTCTTACACAAGTACCTTCTATTTCAGAAGAAATCCCAATAGTCTAAAAATGTGAATCCCTGCCCCAGCAACTCAGCCACACATTCATCTGCCCGATTCTCCTATTCCATTTCTCACTAGCACATTGCAAGGGGGAGTAATCCAGAATTTCCAACCCTTGAGTTCTTAATTTTTAAGCTCCTGCGTAATTTCCTGTATTCTCTTCATAACCTCATCCCTTTCTCTACTTATGTCATTGGTACCAACATGCACTCTAACCTCCTGCTGGTCACCCTCCCCTTTCAGAATATTTGTACCCACCCCAAGATATCCTTGACCCTGGCAACAAGAGAACAACACACCATCCTAGGTTTTACAATCAGTTTGGGCACAGAAAAGATTTACAAGATGTTGCTGGGACTGAAGGATTTGAGCTATAGGGAGAAGCTGGGGATCATTCCTCGGAGCATTGGTGGCTGAAAGGTGACATTATTCATCAGGGGCATGAATAAAGTGAATAACCAAGGTCTTTTTCCCAGGGTAGAAGAGTCCAAAACTAGAGGGCATAGGTTTAAGATGAGAGGGGAAAGGTATAAAAGGGACTTGAGGAGCAACATTTTCATGCAGAGGGTAGTACTTGTATGGAATGAGCTGCCAGAGGAAGTGGTGGAAGCTGGTACAATTACAACATTTAAAAGGCATCTTTCATGAATAGGAAGGGTTTAGAGGGCAATGGGCTAAATACTGGCAAAGAGGACTAGATTAATTTAAGAAATCTGGTCAGCATGGACGAGTTGGACCAAAGTGTTTATTTCCACACTGTATGATACTATGACTCTATGACTCTAAATCTCCCCAGCAGGATATTGGTCTCCTCCCAATTCAAATGCAATACTTCCTTCTTATACAAGTAACTTCTACTTCAGAAGAAATCACAATAGTCCAAAAATGTGAATCCTTGCCCCATGTATCAGCAGCTCAGCCATGCATTCATCTGCTCTATTCTCCTATTCTATTTCTCATTAGTATGTGGAGTAATCTGGAATTTCCAACCCTTGAGGTCCTACTTTTTAATCTCCTGCTAAATTTCCTATATTCTCTACAGAACCTCATCCCTTTTTCTACATATGTCATTGGTAACAAAACGCACAATGACCTCCTGCCTGTCACTCTCCTCTTTCAGAATATTTGCACCTGCTCCTAGACATCCTTCACTCTGGCACCAGGGAGGCAACACAACATTCTGATGTCTCACTGATGGCCATAGAAATGTTGATCTGTGCTCCTGATGTTGCAGATAAATGGGCACTGTTTTCTCACAGATCATGTCCAGATCAATTTTGGGAGAGTTACCTTTATGCAATAGTTAATTATAAAAATAGTTATTAAAAATCAGCATTCCCAATGTAAAACTTTGACCAGATGCATAATTTAAGAATTCACAGGGAAATGCGACTGAATTCTATTGGATTTTCTATCTGTTGAACGTGCAAATTCCAAAAATCTACCCTTATTGCATGATGAGCATACTGTTGAAAATGGAAAGTTCTAAGTATTCAAGGGATTTTCTTTTTCCAGCTAATTAATGCATTAAATACCTTTTCCATTCCAGACTCTTTCACAGATTTATCGACAATGTTGCGTACTTCATCTTCAAAGTTATGCAATTGCAGACTCAATAAATCTGCGAGAGTTGTTTCGTCTGACATCACAAAATTGACCTACAAAACAATGAAAGGAAGTAAATAATTTCATATTTTCTCTACACTTCTTAAAATCAAATTACTCTTCCTTTCAAAAATCAATTTCCCTTCCATTTCTCAATACATTGAGTACAGTGATGTACTTTTTCAGTTGCAAGTGTCCTCTTCTACCTGATTGAAATTGTAATCTTATCCTTCCAACATATTTTTCTCAGTGGAACCACCAAATGTGAAAAAATGGAACAGAAGCTCAGCTGAACTTTTCCTCTTTTTAGCCAAAGGCACAGCAGATGAGAACATCAAACAACACTTCAGATTTTCTCATACAATTTAACTACAGACTGGTCTCAAAAGTCCTGGAACTCAACAGGGCAGAGTCAAATTTACACACATAGTGCATGCAGGATTACAACTGGGTGTTGGCAGTGCTGAGATTCCTCCCCATTTAGAACTTCAGCAATAAAGGACATTAGGAGTTCAAAGGTTTACTCTAGAAATTTCTTACTTTATGCCATTGAAAAGCCTCAGTTAATATTTGGAATGAATTGAAAAGTATTCTAAAGGCCTCATCCACTTCCTAAAATAAGGTTATTAATGCCAAATAAGAATGATTAAATTTTGTAATCATATTCAGCTTGATTCTGTTTTCAAATCACCAAAGCTAAAGAGCAGAAAAATAAGACAGGAGTGTACAAAACTGTCAGATTGCATCTCAGGATATCCAGTGCTCTAAATGACTCAAGTGAGAAATGTGTGACCGGAAATTGTAGGCCACACTTTCTGCATTTTTATTTAAATAAACAAAATATGCCCCAATGTTTGGTACCTTTGTTGCCTGCATGAGTTGTTGCCAGTGACGTTCCCTTATAGCTGGGTTCTGCAATTCACTTACAGCTTTCAATGAAGTCATTGTGTTCTTTATTAAGTTGTCTAGACCAGAATAAACATCCCATGCCCTTATCTCTTTATCCATACTTCTCAAGTCTTTCACAAACTTCTTACAATCTGCATCCATGTTCTCCACACTAATGTTTTTCCATTTGGTGGTCTTCCAATCTTCAATGGTTAGGCTAACCTGTATAATGGAGGTAATTTGTGAAAATAGGAATGTATTTGTTACATCTTTCAGAGAGAAAAATAGCTGTACTAAATAAACTTAGTAAAAGTTAAAGTTAGGTTTTGAGAAGGTTTGGCCAAAAAAACAGACAGTTGACCTTTGTGAGAGTCATACATTCGAACTGTTAACTCTGGATCTTACAGCTTTCAATGAAGCTGAACTGCTGAACTATTGATAATGTGCAGATAAATCATATTTTCACTGCAACATAAGAGTTCTCATGCGATTTTGTTTAATTATCTTTATCCACCATTTTGAACATGTTAATTTGCACCTCCAGGGAAATGAGACGCAAGCTTGAACTTACTAGCCCAGAGGTATGGACACTACAATTGCACCACAAAAGCCCTTATAAGACCATTGTTTCTTTATTTATAAAGATAAATAAATCCATCACCAAATTACGGAATTTGCCAATTAACAAATTACAAACACTGCCCAGCAGCAATGAGATAATAACAAAAGATCAAAAGGAACCAAGGAAAGGAACTAAATCAAAATAGTGTTATGAGGAAATAATGCAATCCAGCCCCCATGATACCCAGCTCTCCTTCAAAACTTTGAAGATACTTGTGATTGTAATGAGGTCAACCAGGTAGACCTCATTGAATATGAGTTCCCCAAATTAGGCTGTTAATCTGGTCCAATCAAGGAGCCCTGGCTGACAGACAAGCAGGAGTGTTGTTCAGGAATGACAGAGAAGGAAAAAGAGCAAGGAGTGTAGCAGCATTAATTGATAAGAATGTTATAGTTCTAAATTAAAAATATATATTCAATGATTCTAGTAATGAATATGTCAGGCTTGAAAAGAAAAAGATAAACAGGAGTGTCAGAGGTTTTGTTCTATCTGAGAGCTGGCTCTGAGGAAGCTGAATCAGCATCAAGGACTCGCCACATGTAAATAAAGGGTGACTTGGTGATGGGATACTGACCTCTGTGGAGTTATTTTAATACTGGTAGACAATGTATGCTCCCCCTTCAAAGACATCTGGTTGTGGATTAATCTCAAAAATGAGGAAGGCAGTTGGGAACTATGACCTACTCCACAGCCCACTGCCTGGACTAGTTGATGGCTACCTTAGCCAGGTCCACTTGCACCATCATTTCTCAGATATGAAGCAGTCTGTGCCCATGTGCAGCAGGACTGGGCAATATTCAGTTTTGAGCAAATAAATGACAAATAACATGTGTAACACACAGCTACAAGGTAGTCACCATCTCCAACGAGAGAATTTCACCAGCCCCCTTGACACTCAATGGTATTACCATTATTGAATCCCCACTATCAATGTCCTGGGGTTGCCATTGATCTGAAACTTTACTGTACCAGCCATATAAATGCTGTATCTATATGAAATGGTTAAAGGCTTGGGATTCTGTGGCAATACCTGTCCACCATCTACAAGGCACAAGTCTTGTAGATCAGATACTTTTCATTTGTCTAAATTGCTTCAATTTCAACATCACTCAAAAAAACCTTGATATTACCTCAAATAAAACAGCTGCTTAATTGGCACTTTGTCCCATACCTTATACATTCACTCCCAATATCACCGAGGCACAGTGGATCTCATGGAGAATCTGAGGCAAAAAGCTCACAAATCCAAATACATCCCTCCTCCACAGTTCCCAAGCTCTTGATCTAAAATTTCCACATTGCTTGCCAAATGTTTTGCAGGTCCCTAGCAGGATTTAGGCCTGTACCATTTTTATACCCAAGCTATGTAAATGATCTGAGACTGGAACATCCTTGGCAATCCACCTATGACATTACCGGTGTGCCTCTGTCATACTTTGCCTGCTGACCAGTCATCAGAGTCCTAGGCACTGATTTTTGCTTTTATATTCAAAAACAAGATGTGCCCATTGCTATCTAGGCCAGCATTTACTGCCTATCCCTAAATAACCTTGAGAAGGTGATGATATGGTGCTTTCTTGAATTGTTGCAGTTCATGTGATATGGGTACACTCACATTGCTGTTAGGAAGGGAGCTCCAGGATCTTAACTGATTGATAGTGAAGGAATAGGAATATATATCTGAGGAAAACCAGTGTACTGGACTGGAACTTGCAGATACTGGTGTTCATACGCATCTGCTGCCCTTGTCATCAGTGGCATCACTTATAACATACAGTGCAACAATTCTTCATGACTACTCTTAAAACACCTTCCAATCCCAAACCATTTACCACCTGGAAGAACAAGGAACCACCTGGAAGGATAAGTTTCAGTTGTAAAGAGAGATTGGATAGATTTTCCTTGACGCAAATGAAACTGAATGGGGGAGGGGGGGGACATGACTGAGATGTACAAAATAATGTGTGTCATAGATAAGCAGACGAGAAGAAACCTCTCCCCTTGGTGAAGGATCAATGACTGGGGTCAGTGATTTAAGGTAAGGGACAGGAAATTTAGACAGGATGTGAGAATTTTCTTTTCACCGAGAGGGTGGTGGGAATCTGGAACTTACTGGCTGTAAGTGTGGTAGAGGCACAAACCCTCATAAGAAGCATTTAAGAACTATTTAGATGCATTTTTGCTATGCCAATTTATACAAGTCAATGAGCCAAATGCTGGAAAATACTTTAGAATAGTTTATGCGCTTGACTTTGATTGGCAGAGACTCAATGGGCTAAAGGCCTTTTTCTGTTCTATAGATCTCTATTACTGTAGCCTGAATTACTGTAGTCCTTCTTGATTTGTTCACTTCCATCACTCAGCTTCTTACTGTTCTTCCAATCACAGACTTCCCTCATTTGTTTGTTTCTGATAGGTACATTATGAGCAAGCACAAGAGTGAACCTATCTCTGATTAGAGAGGTAGGTCCTCATGGATTCTTACTGATCCAACTATGAGGGTGACTTCTCTAATAGGTTACCCCTGCAATTGAATATTCTTTGATAATTTGGCTACTTTTGGGGGCGAATTCATACTTGACTTCCATCAATCTTGGATATTGGTTGTTTAAATGGGCAAGGTATAGGACAATTTCTGCAGTGTTATTTGCTATTTTGTGTTCTTTATCAATGAAATCTTATCCTCAAACATTATATTCAACAAAGAGTAACTGCCATTAATAGCCACTTATTTATTTCGCACACTATATTATCTGTTTCTTCACTCTTACATTAATAGAAAACTGGGCAGCCAAAGAATGAAGTGCTGATGAAAACATGGGCCCAAGTGATACTATATCTCTTGTCCTCATCTTAGTAAGGCCCAGCACAAGGCACCAACTTTGTGCATATGATTGATGTTCTACTCCAAAAGCCACTCAGTTAAATTCTTTGACAGAGCATCTACATTGAAAATATTCATCTACCTCTACATCGTCATGAAGAAATTGCGCTTACTAATGATCAGTCTGTCCAATTATATCATGTTTAAAATTGTAAATCTGAAGTTGAATAATTATCAAAACTTACAAGGATAACCATGTCCCACAGATCTTTCAATAATACTATTTCTTTGCGGCAGGCTTTTAACTGTTTACAATCAGGAACAGAAACTTCAAATAGAGCAGCTGACTGTGCTAGTGCTTGCAATTCAACTTCCATGGCAACAATTTTCTTTTGAGCCTGTAGAGGAATTAGGAAAGACATTTAAATATTTGGAAATTTCACATCAATTTCTATTTCTACTTTAAATACAATCTCTATGTACTTAATAATGAACAAACAGTAGACAGTTTTTGGATTCATAAGAGAATGAATAATAGTACAGATGCTAAATCACAGAAGTAATCTACCTAAAGAGACGATGAGGTGCTTAGAAGTGGAAGTATACTATATGAGCAGGGATATATGGTTGAAAGAACTGAGGGAAGATTGTGGAGGAATTTGAAAGTATGGATAATGATTTTGAGTCAATTTGCTTAGTCAGCTATGTGGTATATTCATCGGCATAAATATTCATGCATATCTTGTGGTACATTAGTTTAATTTATTAGAGTAGATATAAATGAGAGTTAACCTTTAAAAAGTCAGTTCAGTCCACACATATCAATAGCTGATTACACAACAAAAGGATGAAAAGATTAACAGTACTTGGATCACCCATTTGAGCTCAGACTGCTTTCTATTATTACTCCACATAAAATTTTGAAAAATTCTGACCAAAAGAAGTCAAGTAACCACTCAGAGTAACCAAACCAGAAGAATATGGCACACTGAAAAATGAAAGGAAGTCAAAAACCTTTCTGATACAGATCTCAAAAACCTCCTGGAGGTGAGGGAGAGTAGTATGCACATACACCTAGGTGCACATGTGAAAATGTCAGTTTGGGATATCACGGGATGTAAGTGGCACTTGGTTCCAACTTCCTCATTTCCAGAACTCAGAGCTGTTGCTGAAAGAAATTCATATTCCACAGATTGGAAGAAGATAAGCATCTCATTCTTTCTCACCCTGTTCATGAGCAGTTTTGCACACTCTCAAAACAACATTACATGATACTCAAATTAAGCTGACCTGTAACTCAGCTTTTGCAAAAATGGGATTGAAACACCTCTAGTGGCAAAAAAATGCACAGCCTAAAATTTCTTGCTCCACTATCTTTGAAAGTTGCCACTCAGGTGGATAGAGCTTGTAAGAAGGCCTTGGTGTATTAGCGTTCATTAGCAGAGGGATTGAATTCAAGAGTCGTGAAGTGATGTTGTAGCTGTACAGGACCTTGGTTAGACCACATTTGGAGTACTGTGTGCAGTTCTGGTCGCCTCACTTTAGAAAAGATGTGGAAGCTTTGGAGAGGGTGCAGAGAAGATTTACCAGGATGTTGCCTGGAATGGAGAATAGCTATGAGGATAGGTTGAGAGTGCTATGCCTTTTCTCATTGGAATGGCGAAGGATGAGGGGTGACTTGATAGAGGTTTATAAGATGATCAGAGGAATAGATAGAGTAGACAGTCAGAAACTTTTTCCCTGGGTACAACAGAGTGTTACAAGGGGACATAAATTTAAGGTGAAGGGTGGAAGGTATAGAGGGGATGTCAGGGGTAGATTCTTTACCCAGAGAGTGGTGGGGGCATGGAATGCGCTGCCTGTGGGAGTGGCAGAGTCAGAATCATTGGCGACCTTTAAGCGGCAATTGGATAGGTACATAGATGTGTGCTTAAGCTAGGACAAATGTTCGGCACAACATCGTGGGCCGAAGGGCCTGTTCTGTGCTGTATTGTTCTATGTTCTATGTACTAAAATATGCTGATGGCTCGGGTTTGGTTTTTAAAAACTATATAAGCAGTCACAATGTCCAGCTTTATCAAACCAGTGCAACCTTTGTAAGAAAATAGGACTTTTCCACAGAATGTACAAAAGTCAAAAATAACTACTGAACCACGGAATTGCTAACATACACATACAGGTTAACATCTTACGGAAGGCATCTGTGGAAGCAAACATATAACAAAAGATTGACTTCTATTAGAATGAATATCATTATATAAGGATACGTCAGACCTTTGGAATGTTTGAATTAACCTCTCCTAAGGATTCTAATGTCAGAGGAGCAGAGCAGCACCCCAAAAATACTTACTAACGTATTGAACTTTTGAACTAGATATGGCTTTTTAACAAGGCATGCAAGGTATCCTAGCTGATAATTGAGTCATAAATCATAGAGACCTACCATACAGTAATAGTCCCTACGATCCAAGCAGTCAATGCCAACCATAATCCCAAATTAAACTAGTCCCACCTCCCTACGCTTAGCCCATATCACCATGACACATGGTTATAGTGCAGCAGGTTTATTTGAAATCACAACTTTCTGAGCATAGCCCTTTTGTCAGGTGAAGTGAGAGAGATGCACACAGATACAAAATTTATAGGCAGGCAGATCAATGGTAGAGAGATCAAAAGATCATACAAATGATGAGAGTGGAGTGTCGAATAATAAGTCTCTGCAGGTAACCAGAAGTGTCAGATGGTGTGAGTAAAGTGTCAGCAGCTGAATAACAAGTGAAGGGATGACCTATAATCCAATTAAATGAGGCAGAGAGATAATTTAAAAAAAGAAAGGTGGTGCTGGAGAGAAACCAAATGATTGGAATAATATGATTGTATGAGAGTAGCCGTCAAGGATCTAACCAAAGTAACAAGTAATCCAAAACTATACAAAGTAATTAAGGTGAGAGATCATAACAATTTATCAAGGTGATGGTGTCAAAACAGGACAGTAAGGAAAATGTAACGGATACAGAACAGTGTGTTGGAGTCATATATCGCATGATATGGACCCAAGATCACAATTCAGATTGTCTTCATGGATATGGAATTTAGCTATCAGTTTCTGCTTGGCGATTCTGCACTGTTGCATATCTCAAAGACTGCCTTGGAGGACACTTACCCTAATATCGGAGACTGAATATCCTTGACCACTGAAGTGTTCCCCAACTAAGAGGGAACATACCTGTCTGGCAATTGTTGTGTGATGTCCATTCATCCATTGTCGTAGTGTCTGCATGGTCTCACCAATATATCATGCCTCGGAGCATCCTTGCCTGCAGCATATGAGATCAACAACATTGACCAAGTCTGCCATGTACATGGTGGGTGGTGTTCCCACGTGTGATTGTAGTATGTTTCTTGATGATCTGACATGGTTGCCATGGCCAGGGCTCTGTGGTATTGCAGTCACTGTTGTCCTGAAGTTCTGGGTAGTCTGTTGTGAACGATGGTCTGTTTAGGGTTTCGCGATTGTTTGAAGGCGAGAAGTGGAGGCATCAGGATGAGCTTAGCGAAATGCTCATCATCATTGCCAATCTCTCCAAACATTTCTAGTTCACGTACTTATCTAAATGTCTTTTAAACTTTGTAACTGTACTCACATCCATCACTTCCTCTGGAAGTTCACTCCACACATGTAACACTCTCTGTGTAAAAAGAATTGCCCCTCGTGTCTTCCTCCGCTCACGTTAATAATATGCCTCTTCTTATTGAAATCCCACCACCCCTTCCCCCTCCCTCCACACCAGGGAAAAGACACCTGTCTTTCATCTTATCTAAATCCCTCATGATTTTATAAACTTCGAGAAGGTCACCTCCTCAACTTCCTATGCTCCAGTGAAAAAAGTCTATCCAGCCTCTAAACTCAAACTTTCCATTGCCAGCAACATCCTGGCAAATCTTTTCTGAACCCTCTCCAGCTTAATAATATCCTTCCTATAACAGAGCAGCCAGAACTGGACACAGTACTCCAGAAGAGACCTCACTAATGTCCTGTAAGGCTTCAACATGTCATCCGAACTCCTATACTCAAAGGTCTGAGCAATGTAAGCAAGCATGCTAAACACCTTCTTAACCAACCTGTCTATATGTGATGCAGCAAATATGCCCCTGAACTACCAAGGTCTCTCCATTCTGCAACACTTTCTAAGGCCATACTTTTAATTGTATAAAGTCTTGCCTTTGGTTGTTTACCAAAATTCAATATCTTGCATTTATCCAAATCAACTATAACCTCTAAGCATGGAATGCACTGACTATCAAAAGATTTGGTGTGAACCCTTATAATATGGCACTTAGTAGGGTGCCAAGCAACTTCAAAGAGTGAGACCTCAAAGAACAGAATTGCAAAAAAAAAATGTAATTACCTCCTCTCAGCAAGAAAACATCTTCTGCAGTTTGTATTCTATATAGTAAGCATGTCTTGAAGGACCTGCTCATGGGTTTTCCTTTCAAGAATACTCAAGAACATGGGTTAAAAGCCAGTTTGAACCTTTGTCTGTGAGTGTTTATGCCCAAAACATCAACTCTCCTGCTCCTCAGATGCTACCTGACATGCTGTGCTTTTCTAGTGCCTCAATGTTTAACTTCGACTCTCCAGCATCTGCAGTCCTCACTTTCTCCTTGGTCTGTGAATGCCAATGTTTGAAGATGTGTGCTGTGAGGGTCACAGTTAAAAAAATCCCTAATCATCCCTGCACTGCAGGTACAAAGAGAGTAAATTTACTTCTCTTTGCTGGAAGCCAGAAGGCAAGTGAAACCACTGAAGGAAATAGGATAAAGGTCCTTCAGCTTTTCACAGAACCCTAGACTGATCATTATGACTTTTTAACCATTTTTGGACTTGTCATTTATTGCAGTTAACCAAGTGCAAGTGAACAATGAAGGGAAGCCAATTCACCCCTCCTCACCTTGGAGTTTGACAACTTGGAGCACCCCATCTAGAACCATAATCAATTGGGAAACCTCATCCAGGAACTGATTATAATGAAGTGGGAGATGGCACAGGGCAGGGTGACACTAGACACACAAGATGACCGCTGAACCATAAATTGGATACTTGACATATATGGCTACCGGACCACAATATGGAGAGAGACAGCAGAGCAAACATAGATACTGCCTGGGGCCACCAGAATGCCAGCATAATGCACTCACAACTTAGTTGATTAGTTTAAGGTGAGTGGGGGAGAGAATACACATGAGTAGCATATATTGCCTGCCGAAGTGTCTGGGTCCAGCCAACACCTTTGATAGAAATGCTATCTGATATGGACTCAACACAAAGTGCTAATAGCCAGGGCTGCAGTAATCGTCCTTCTCAGGAAGAGCGATTAGCACCCATTACTACAGCAATGGACATCCACGCAGACATTGAAATTGACAATGTCTGCACTGAAACCTACAACAACCGCGCTGAAATCAACAAAAGCTGCGCTGGAGCTGACAATGACTGCATCGAAACTATCAACAATTCTGCAATGTTGACAACAAACAAATTATGTTACAGAAACAATAACCTCATCACTGACCTATTATATCACAAAATGTATAAAAGTATCTTGACATGTGCTCCAGGTTGAGAGAAGAACCACTGCTGACCACTGTGCTGTTGGTGTCTTTCTCTCCCCAGAGCACCGGTATTTCTTTGTACAATAAACTCTGTCATTGAACACTGACTCTGACTCCGAGGCTGGTGATTTTCCCCACAACAACTGGCACTGAGAGCAGGTTCTTATTATTGGTGTCTAGTCAAAGGCCACGATCAGGGAGCCAGAGCTAGGGTAAGAACCAATTTGTACCTGCAAACGGGAAGAGTCAGACTGGGCTAA
Organism: Chiloscyllium plagiosum; assembly: GCF_004010195.1. Lineage (NCBI taxonomy): Eukaryota > Metazoa > Chordata > Chondrichthyes > Orectolobiformes > Hemiscylliidae > Chiloscyllium > Chiloscyllium plagiosum. The sequence goes on along the minus strand of NC_057733.1, from coordinate 42,987,387 downwards.
AGACACAATTTGAAAGGTATAGTGATTGTAATGTCTAACTTTCTACAGTACTGAGTTAAAAAAAAATCTTAAGTGCGTGTCTGTGGAGAATAAGTGTTAACTGTATTAACTGTTATAAGGAGAAAGTGAAGACTGCAGATGCTGGAGATCAGAGCTTAAAAATGTGTTGCTGGAAAACCGCAGCAGGTCAGGCAGCATCAAAGGAACAGGAGAATCGATGTTTCAGGCATAAGCCCTTCTTCAGGAATGAGGAGGGTGTGCCAAGCAGGCTAAGATAAAAGGTACGGAGGAGGGATTTGGGGGAGGGGCATTGGGAATACAATTGGTGGAAGGAGGTTAAGGTGAGAGTGATAGGCCGGAGTGGGGGTGGGGTCAGAGAGGTCAGGAAGAAGATTGCAGGTTAGGAAGGTGGTGCTGAGTTCAAGGGTTTGGACTGAGACAAGGTGGGGGGAGGGGAAATGAGGAAGCTGGTGAAATCTGAGTTCATCCCTTGTGGTTGGAGGGTTCCTAGGCGGAAGATGAGGTGCTCTTCCTCCAGCCGTCGTGTTGCTATGGTCTGGCGATGGAACACGACAG